>NC_072021.1:2102947-2162947 GCF_027791375.1 Indicator indicator
GAAGAAGGACACAGAGCTGTTGAAGAGAGTCCAGAGGAGATCACAAAGATGATTCAAGGGTTGGAGCACCTCTGCTATGAGGACAGGCTGAGGGAGCTGGGGGTGTTCAGCCTGGAGAAGAGAAGGCTCCAAGGGGACCTTATAGCTGCCTTACAGTACCTGAAGGGATCCTGCAGGAAGGCTGCAGAGGGACTTTTTACAGGAGTGCCCACCAACAGGACAAGGAGAAATGCATTGAAATTGAAGGAGAATAGATTTAGATTGGATCTTAGGAAGAAATTCTTCGTTACGAGGGCAGCAAGACTCTGGAATGGATTGCCCAGAGAGGCTGTGGATGCCTCCTCCCTGGAGATGTTCAAGGCCAGGTTGGGTGGGGCCTTTGAGCAACCTGGGCTAGTTGAGAGGTGTCCATGGCAGGGAGGTTGGATTAGATGATCTCTAAAGTCTCTTCCAGCCTAAGCCATTCTATGATTAAACCCCAGCTGACGAGACAGTGGCAGGTCTGTGCCTGTGTTTTTCCCCACTCCTCACTGAGCTGCAGCAAAAAAGAGAATGTCAGCACAAGCACCTGTAGGCTATGGATTGGCACCTGGGAAAATAAAACACCTTCATTAGCCTCAATAAAATTCCACTATGAGTGCAAAGGAAGAGCTTTACCAGCAGCTGCAGCTCTCTGGCCTTTCTGCCCAGATCTGCCTCTAAAAGTATCTGTCTCTGCCAGCAAGCAAAGCTTTGCCATGCCAGTCAGGCAACACATCCCCGTAACACCCAACAAGGAAAAGGCAATCCAGAACATCACCTTCTCCACTGCCTCAGACACAGCTCTGTCTAAGGCCACAGAAATGTGGGGTAGGGATTTGCACCCTGTAACACACACAAAAGGACTTTCTAGAACAGGAGATGAAATTAAATTCGGTTGGTTTTGGTTTTGTTTTGTTTTTTCTCATGTAAATCAAGCAACCATTTTGGAGCAATTACCATGCTGCTCTCTCTAGTGCTGCATCCCATGGTCATGGCTGCAGCAGACAGGTCAGCTCCCAAACCAGCCTGCTGCCTGGCAATGCAGAGCAACTGGGGCTGGGGCAGATTCTGCAACCAGTTGGCCTGTACTGAATAAAAATCGCATTAATAGAGAGGAGCAAGGAGAATCTGAAAGCCTCCTTTCCTTTTGTCTGGGGCTAGCACTGTCCAGCCCAGAACACTGTCCCTTGTCACAGGGGTGTGTGAAGAACAGCAGGCTCTGCCTTTCAGCTTGCCTCATCAGCTGGGAGTTTTATTTCATGGCACTTTTGCATTAAACTTACTTTCTGTTTTGTTTGTTTGAGTTGTTGTTCTGGGGTTTTTTTTTGCCAGCCCATCCTCACTAAATTTGCAGCACCTCAAGCCTTCAGCCACTGCTCTCCCCACCACCACCATCACCACCCCCCCCAAGCTAGCCAAGCATATCAAGTGTGGCTGCAACACTCACAGCCTAATGAACAATGCACAAAAACAAAAGGAACAGCAAGGCTCCTATTATCTGATCTTCCGTAAGACACAAAAACTGCCTGCTCTGCTCCAGAGGAAGTGCCAGTAAGCCTGCAGGTGTGAGCCAGTTAAAAGAAAAGGCTTTGGCTAAATAGATTCTTTGACTGCCAGGGATTAGAGTCATGGCACCAGTGGTAACACACATCTTTTCCTTTAATTTACAAAATTTTCTCACGAGTTTGCAAGAGTTCACCCCATCAGGGGCTTTCTGAGGCCATTGAAATGTCTTAAGTTTTAATTAAGTTGGAGTTGTCAGAAGAAAGCTTTTTTGGCACAGAGTCAGGGTCATTAATTACTGCTATCTTTGTTTCTTTCAGAAAAAAAGAACTCTGCTGACTTGTTGGATTGCTCACAGAGCCTACATTTTCTGTCCCGCAGCCCTTATTCACCTCCAAGCAAGGCTTGATTAAGCAGTTTACCAATTACTCCCATCAATCTGATTTACAAATCCTACAGGGAACCTTAACTTCAGCAGCTTTTCTCTCTGCTGATGTGAGGTACAGTAGCAGTGAAAGCAGCGTCACTGGCAGAGCCACATAGCATTTCAAAATCCCAGGGTTTCCCTCCCAATCGGTGCTCCAATCCCATCCCTGACTTCACCATCTCACACCCATCCTCCTGGAGGCTTGCAGCCAGATTGTCAATCAGTCAATAGAAGACACAAGCCACACTGCACACAGCAAAGCAGAATAAACATCAGTGCCTTGCAATCTTGCCATTGCAGGGTAAAAGTTCAGGTTTTCTATCTGTCAAATACCCGCAAAGAAGCCAGCACTCAAATCACAGGACGTAGTACCTGCCTTTGAGAGCAGGAGCAACCTCCTTGTGAGATGCTGCTGACCAAAACACGAGAAAGTTCAGTATAATTAACTAAAATCCTTACCCCTAACAATTATTCAGTGGCCCAAGAAAAAGCTAATTTGTAGGCTTCCTTTCCAGCAGATGCATTCCCATCATGAACAAGCCCACACCTTAGCTGGCACTAATTTGCTGCTTCATCAGTGCTGGAGATACTGAACGGAACGCGCTGGCTCCCTCATTAGCAGAGATAAGGGCCCCGAGGCTCGGGCTGAGGTGTGACATTACCCAGCAATATGCTGGAGATCCATTCCAGGGAGGAGGGCAAGCTTCTGAGTCCCAAGCCTGCCCATTCTTTGCCTCCTCTGATCACTAACTTCACATGCATCCACCGTTAACATGGATCCCTCTAAAACAATTCCAGCACAGTTGGATTTGGGGTGGATTAGAAGGGCTGTGGTCAGTAGGTCCAGAGAGGTTCTCCTGCCCCTCCACTCTGCCCTGGTGAGGCTGCATCTGGAATACTGTGTCCAGTTCTGGGCCCTTCAGTTCACGAAGGACTTCAGGGAACTGCTTGAAAGAGTCCAATACAGAGCCACAGAGCTGCTGCAGGCAGTGGAACATCTCCCTGTGAGGACAGGCTGAGGGAGCTGGGGCTCTGCAGCTGGGAGCAGAGGAGCCTGAGGGCTGCCCTCATTGCTGGTGATAAAGATGTGCAGGGCAGCATCAGGAGCATGGAGCCAGGCTCTGCTCAGGGATGTCCAGTATCAAAACAAGAGGCAATGGGTGCCAGCTGGAGCAGAGAAGGTGCCATGGGAACAGAAGGGAAAATTTTTTCCCTGTAACGGTGCTGGAGGCCTGGAGCAGGCTGCCCAGAGAGGTTGTGGAGTCTCCTTCTCTGGGGACATTCCAAACCCACCTGGATGTATTCCTGTGTGACCTTCCCTGGGGATCCTGCTCTGGTAGGGGGATTGGACTAGATGATCTCTTGAGGTGCCTCCCAACCCCTGCCATTCTGTGATCCTGTGATTTTCAGGCAGCCAGGCAATTCTTGGATTTAGAGAAAGTATCCTGCAGAAATCCCCTCCCCAGTATGAGACAGCTCATAACTATCTCTCTGAATGCACTGCTTGTTCGTTTCAGTGAAGTTTGTTTTATCAAGATCCTCAAATACCTTGAAGCCTGCAGAGGGCCAATGTGAAACTACATCGTTTGTGCTGTTTTTAATAAAAACATTGACAAAATAATGTGAGGTGCTTTTTTTTTTTCCCAGAAATCCTGACTTGGATTGCTGATTTATGGAGTAGACTTTCCCAATCTGAGCTACTCAGCTCGGCAAGAGGCTGTTCAGGGACTGCAAGACTTGAGATGTCTGTGGCATAGTATAATTTATTTTCATCCTCCCTTGGGTATTTACTTAATTCCTCACCCATTTGTTGTGCATCACACAAAATGGGAGAAGTGAGATAGAAACTATTAAAAAGCCAGGAACAAGACCAAGAACCTCAACCAGCTCTGGGAAGTTCAGCTGCCTGCAAACAGAGGCAATCTGCTGCTAAAGAAACCACTTTGCTGCCACGCCTGATGCTTCTGTCTGCTGCCTCTGCTTCCTAAACCCAACACCCAGAGTAGCAATCCCATCCCATCCAAATCACAGCAGCTGTCTGTGTCTGAAAAGATGGAAAACTGCTGCTGCAGAGAGGCTGCAAAGCTGTGGTGAAACCTCTTCTAAACCTGCCATCTCTGATTGTGGCATTGGATTTGTAATCACAGAATGGTAGGGGTTGGAAGGAAGCTCTAGAGATCAGTGAGTCCAATCCCTCTCCTAAAGCAGGGTCACCTAGGTCAGATGGCACAGGATCGTGTGCAGGTGGGTTTGGAAAGCCTGCAGAGAAGGAGACTCCACAACCTCTCTGGGCAGCCTGCTTCAGGGCTCCAGCACCGTTACAGGGAAAAAATTTTCCCTTCTGTTCCCATGGCACCTTCTCTGCTCCAGCTTGCCCCCATTGCCTCTTGTTTTGATATTGGACATCCCTGAGCAGAGCCTGGCTCCATGCTCCTGATGCTGCCCTGCACATCTTTATCACCAGCAATGAGGGCAGCCCTCAGGCTCCTTCTCATGTCGAGGTGGAACCTCCTCTATTCCAGCTTAATCCTGTTGATCTTTGTCTTGTCACTGGGCACCACTGAAAAGACCCTGGCACCTTCACCTTGACACTCACCCCTCAGATATTTAGCGACATTGGCAAGTTCCCCTCTCAGCCTTCTCCTCTCCAAACTAAACAGCCTCAGGTCACTCAGTCTTTCCTCACAGGAGAGATGACTGCCAAAGCGCCACGGAACTGCATCAACATTTGCTGCTGTTTTCATGTTTTCCACCTTAGTTAAGGTCCTCTCTGACACCAAAAGCAATCCAGCCCTTGTCTTCATGCCAGCAAGATCACTCTGGATGATACACAGCTGACCACACACACCTGAATCCCTTCTTTCCACACACAGTCCCAGTGCCACCAGCTTTGCCAGTGGATTCCTGCAACTTGCTGCTGCAGTGCTCTTGAAGTGGCAGACTGGGAGAAGCAAACCTCAGGGCCATGGCCTCTCTCACCTTTATGTTTTCCTGGCTGCAGCTACCACCAGTGTGAGTTACGGCACCTGCACAGGCAGCACTGGGAACGGGCAGCTCAGAACTTTGAGCTGTTTCCTCTCTCCTCTAGTATGGACTCTGCAGAATTCCAGCTCACTTGTATTATTTTCCTTCTGTAGCTGAACAATATCTCTCAAATCCATCTGTCTGTTTAAATAAATACACACAGAAATAAATACACTGATAAGAGAAGACCTTCCAGTCTGGCAGTGTCAAAAAACCCTGTAAGAGGCTTACATGTTTTATTCTCCAGCTAAATGTGCAACTCCAGCCCTTTGCAGCCGTGATGAGAAATGGGAAACTTTAATAGCCCAGTTCTGATCTTAAATGCTGAGCGTGTGCTCCAGCATATATGCTTTAAAAACTGGAAGCCCTGCCATCAACACAGCAAATCAAAAGCTGCTTTAACAAGCTGCTTTAACAAGGTATTAAGATGCGTATTCAACAGAGGAGGTGGAGACTCAAGCTCTGCAAATTGATCAACACAAATGGAGCTCTGCTAGGAATGAGGAGCTTGTGCAGCTTTTCTGAGCATTCATTTCAACTTCTTTTCACTCGGGGCTTCGTAATTTATTTATTATATTTATTTATATTTAATAAATAATAAATATTCATTGATATTTATTCGTATGTTAGAGAAAACAAAAAACTACTGCTTCACAGAATCACAGAACTGCTTTGGTTGGGAAAGCCCTTTAAGATAATCCATTCTCTAACTCTACCAAGGCTGGGGCTAAACCATGTCCCTCAGCATCACATCTCTGCCTCTTTGAAACAACTCCAGGGATGAGGCTTCAATCACCTCCCTGGGCAGCCTGTGCCAGTGGTTGAGAGCCTTTTCGGGGATGAAGTTTCTTCTCGTATCAAACCTAAACCTCCCCTGGTGCACCCTGGGGCTATTTCCTCTTGCCTTATACAAAATGTGACTTATAACTGGCGGAAAAACACTCAAACTGCAAATGTCTAAAAATCTGAAAGTACAGGTAAGGATAAGTGTGACTTAAAACAGCTTTTTCTTCTGGACAAATCTTCCTTCACATCCGTCTCAGGGAAGAAAATGAACACATCCAACTACAGATCACCTCACAATGAAGTGAACCACTTGGGCTAAGGGAGTTTGGTGCCAAAAAAACGGAAGACGTTTGATATGCAAAGACATTGGGTTAAAAAATAACTGCTCTTCATTTTACTTGCCTCATATGGAAACATGAGAATTAAAACTGGAAGAGGCAGCAGCCAGCCAGCCAGCCATGAAGAATCACTGCTCCAAAATTCATTGTCCAGTCTCATTCACCACCAGAGAGCTTCCCATTCCTTGACCTATTTCTGCTTCGCATTGTTGTACAACACGCCCAAAGCTGTGTGCAGTATCACAGCTTAGCACAGGCTGGAAAATGGCCCTGGCCCCTTTCTGCTCTATAACCTGATGCAAGCAAGAAGGGAACTGCAGGGGAGGGGGCCAGCTGGTTGTGTCACATTGCAGACTCATACCCAGTTGCTGCCCACTCTCACCCCCAGTCCTGGGCTCACCATCAGCTCTCTCCCAGCACCTCTCTCCCGCCGCGTATCTGCGTTTTGCATTATTATTTCAGCAGATGTATCGGATTCCATCTGCCAGGCTGAATCCCATTTTGTGATTTCCTGACCATATTTCCAGCCTGTCCTCACTTCTTTTCATATCTTCACACTCTGTCCTCGCTGCTGTTGGCAACACCTCCCCATTTCAGAGCGACCTGCAGCTGTAATGAATGGTCTGTTTACCTCCCCTGCCTTAATCATAGGAGCAACAAATTAAGGCTTTCACTCCTGTCTGCAGAACACCTCTGGACACTTTCCCTGCTCCATCCCCAAAAGAGCAACCTGCACTGCAACCAACTGAAAAATTCCTGTGGCAATATGGGCACATCCCAGCTCATCTCAGCCTCCCTAAACCTCCTGCACAATTCTTTATCTATCCTTCTATTTCAACAGAGCCCTCTGAAGTTACTTCCTCCCTATTATTTTTGTAGTAAATCACAGCTTCCAAATATTTTTGCCTGCTTTTCAGCACTTAAATTAATTTATTACCCTCATTATGTCACATTCTCTGGAAACTGCATTCCTGTGCTTCCTCAGGAAGTGGCTGAAGGTTCACTCAGACCTCCACGTTTCACCTTCATGTTTCCTTCATGTTCTCTTCCATGCTTCCCAGAGAAGAGCTGGAAATAGTGGAGGGAGTTCCATGAGCTGTTAGGATCCCTCCAACTTCTTGAACCCTTAGAAGCTCCTGGGTGCACCCTTTTGGGACCAGGTGCTGGAAGGAGTAAAAGGGAGAGCCAAAGACTTTCTGCCCTGTGGAAAGCAAGCCCAGAAGACCACTTCTGTTGCTTTATCTGCACACTCACTTTTCTTTCACTCCCTTGTGTGAGGGTCTGTTCAGTTCAGGAGCAAACTGTGGTCAAGTGCTCTTTCAAGCACAGCTTCATCTTATTCATCTCCACACGAGGCAGTCAGAGGGGCCAGGAAACAGGGAGGAGGCAAGCAGCACCTGCCTGGATATTCTTGGCCTCCTGGAAATGCCTTTGGGCTTGGCAAGTGGAGACAAGAGAAAGTATGGAGGAAAACCTTCAGCATCAGGCAGCAATATTCCTTATCTTATTCCTTAATCACAGTTACTCCTTCAAACAGGCCACAAATCTTTATGCAGTCGTGGAGATACAGAGAGCAAACCCAAAGACTCCTGCATTCAGACTATGCTCACTCTTAGAACCACTACACTGTTAGCTCATCCTCACCTAAGACAGAGGAAGCCACAAGTTAAAGTGCTCTGGGCTGAAGGTGGTTTCTTGTAGCTGTCACAGCAGCAGGCTCCACAAACAACAACAGGCAGCCCAGTGGCAATTACCAGAGTTACTCCTTTTTTTCTTCCCTTTTCTTTTATTAAAGATCATTAGATAGCAGCATTAGACTGGCTTTGCCCAGGCCTCCATTGTACTTTACTTTTCAATCATAATTGCCAGCGATTATGTAAATTCATTATCTATGTCTCTTAAGACCACACCATGCTTATCACCCAGACCTGCTGATTTATGGTTATTCTTTTTTTTCTAAGTATTGCCTTACCTTTTTTTTTTTTTCCTTTTTTTTTTTTTTATCAACAGCTATTTTGCACAGGTCTTAATTACTTCATCTATTATGTCCTTACTCCTTTTATTTTTCCTTTCAAAGACTGGTTTTGGAAGTAGCTCAGTGCATCAGTTCAGAATTAGCTTTCATTTTGTCACCCTCTTCATTTATTAGTGAGCTTGTTTTTTCAATCCATGGTTTCCTTTTTTTCTCCCATATATGTGAAATGCTGTTCTTATTTCCCATCACTTCTTTGCCAAGTATTAATTCCTTCTGCTTTTGCATTTCTTTTAACTTTTCCAAGTCTTAAAAGAGTTTCGATTTTCCTGACTGTTTCCTTCTATCACTTTTGCCCTTCATTTCCACAGATCTTTGAGCAGCCCCGAGGATAATGCAAGGGCTGAAGCATCTCTGCTATGAGGACAGGCTGAGGGAACTGGGGACCTCAGAGCTGCCTTCCAATACCTGAAGGGATCCTCCAAGAAGGCTGCAGAGGGACTTTTCTTGAGGGTGTTGAGAGACAGGACAAGGGGAATGGTTTGAAGCTGAGGGAAAGTAAGTTTGAACTGGATCTTAGGATGAAGTTCCTCAGTATGAGGGTGGTGAGACTCTGGAATAGGCTGCCCAGGGAGGCTGTGGATGCCTCCTCCCTGGAGGTGTTCAAAGCCAGGTTAGATGAGGCCTTGAGCAGCTGAGTCTAGCTGAGAGGTGTCCCTGCCCGTGGCATGGACATTGGAGTAGATGAGCTCTGAGGTCCCTTCCAACCTGAGCCATTCTGTGATTCTCCTTATCCCAGGTATTTCTCAAAACTATCCTGTAGTGCCTTCTAGAGAGAGAGGAGCTACACCTGGAAAACATAACCTGGAATACCTGATTGCTGTTTCCAGCTGTGACTGAGATGTAGAACAGAACAAACAATCTGACAATCCTGGACTCAGTTTCTCCATCAGCAAAACCTGCATATTATTGATGTCTCCGGAGGGCTGTGCCAACACTTTTTTTACATCATTATATCCTCTGACTTTCTCAGATGTCATAAACAGGGAGACTCATGATTTTATGGGGTTCTACAATTTTTAAGTTCCTGAAGGACAGAAATAGGCCAAATTCTTTCCTCCCTTTCACCCACAAACACTTTGAAGCACCTACAAAGGGAGTCTAGCTTAAAGTAACAAAAGACAAAGGTTTTCTTGAGTTATTCTACATGAATAGGATTTTAACACTCCTTTGTATACATTAGTGGTGATTTTCTATCTGATTAGCTGTGGTTGGCTGAAAAATATTCAAATACCTAGCGTGTTTGGTCTTTTCCTCTCTCCACAGAGCTTTACAAGATGTTGCTTTAGATTTGGTGTGGCTCACAATGCTGCTGTCCTCATGGCCAGACGAGGCATACCCTGGTAAAATTCCACCTGCCAGAGTTCAGTGTCTTGGGCAAATGAAAGATCATTACTTGCAAGGCTATGGAGAATAAATTTGAGACCAGTAATGGAGCACAAAATTGGCATTCCCGGCCCTGAATGATGAAGTAAACAATAAAACCTCCTTGCTAAATAATATAACAAGTTTCCAGCTTCACTGCCACTCCCAAGCTGCTTTAATGTCTGCATGAGTACAACAGCAGCAACTGACACAACACCTTTATGTAGCAGAAAACGGCAAAGGGACCATCAGCTCTTAGTTTGTCATAAGAAAGGTAAAAGAAAACAACAGAAGCAGCTTCAGAAACCAAGTCAATTCCTTCTTACTTTCATCTTTTCCATCTCTCAGCCCTCAGCTTTGAAAGGAAAATCAAGCTGAAGTTGCAAATTTAAATGCTGGTTTTAAACTTATGGATATCCAAAGCCCATACGTTCAAACAAACCCCAATGAAATTCATTGTCAGGGTTGGAAGGGACCTCAAGGATCATCCAGTTTCAACCCCCCTGCCATGGGCAGGGACACCTCACACTACAGCAGGTTGCTCACAGCCACATCCAGCCTGGCTGCAAAAACCTCCAGGCATGAGGCTTTTACCACCTCCCTGGGCAACCTGTGCCAGCGTCTCACCACCCTCATGGGGAAGAATTTCTTCCTAACATCCAATCTGAATCTACCCATTTCTAGTTTTGCTCCGTTCCCCCTAGAAATTAGTGCACCCCAGTGCAAATAAATGTCCTGATCCCTCTCCTCCTCTGGAGCTCTCTGCTTTTTCAGGTGGCTGCAGCGAGATCTCTTGCACTAATTGAATGCTCCAATCTTTGATACTTAATTGTGCTGATTACTGTTTGGCAATGACCCAGCTGGTTGGCCTGGGGACAGATCATTTTATTTAACGGCTCATCACCAGAACCTCGCCAGCACGCACACAGAAATCACCACTCTGCTGCTGCCAAGAAGCTGTGAGAAAGCAGGAGGTTAATCACACCTGGGAGACACTCACCTCATGACATCCACAGGTGAGCAGCCACTTAAAAAGGGAAGGGTGAAAGGCTGAAAATCGCCAAAAAAACTTGGGAGTGCTGAAAGCCTAAAAATGCAGGGCAAAGAAGCACTTTTATCTAAAGGGAAAATCAAGTGAACCCAAAACAAGCAGGCTTTTTTTCATGCTTAATTACCATTACACTTCCACTAACTTGTTACTTATTGTTTGTGTAATTCAGGCTTGAGGGAGGAAGATGTGTAGAGTCCTGCTCCAAAAAAGCTTCAAGGAAAGTAATTTACGAGAGCTCCCAGATAAGAGCCTTTAGATTTGACATTTTGATTTCTACAATAAATTGTTTTATTTAAAAAGTAAAACATGATGTAAATTAATTCATCCCTCCAGCAACATGTAGGAGAGCCTCAGACATGTTTCAGCAAATGCTCAGGCTTCAGCTATGTTCATTACAATGCTCTGCTATGATAATAAGTGCTCTGAAAATCAATAAGCAAAAGCACACAGTGCCCTGTTTAGAAAGGCAGCTTCTGCCTGCTCTCAGCCTCGGCAGCAGCTGACGGCATCAGCACTGCTGTGTCCTCCGCTCTGCCTGGCCAGTGGAGGTGACCCGCAGGGCACTGAGAAGTTTTTTGGGAGGGGTTGTAGGAAACATCAACAGTTCCCAGGGAAGGACACAACCAGCTGCTAGAAGTGACTGTTTTCATCCCTGAGAAAACGTGGGGAGTGAGTGGGGAAAAGAGACTAAAGCCTATCACACGATCACAGAACGTTAGGGTCTGGAAGGCACCTTGAAAGCTCATCTCGTCCAACCCCCCCACCAGAGCAGGATCATCTAGAGCAGATCACACAGGAACACATCCAGATGGGTTTGGAAAGTCTCCAGAGAAGGAGACTCCACAACCTCGCTGGGCAGCCTGCTCCAGGTTTCCAGCACCTTCACAGGGAAAAAGTTTTCCCTTCTGTCCCTGTGGCACCTCCTCTGCTCCAGCTTGCCCCCAGTGCCCCTTGTCCTGTCCTTGGAGATCCCTGAGCAGAGCCTGGCTCCATCCTCCCCACACTGCCCTGCACATCTTTATCCCCAGCAATGAGGGCAGCCCTCAGGCTCCTCTGCTCCAAGTTGCAGAGCCCCAGCTCCCTCAGCCTGTCCTCACAGGGAGATGTTCCACTGCCTGCAGCAGCTTTGTGGCTAACTCAATTCCAGTTCTTTCTCCCTCTTTCTTCTCTCTCTCTCCTAATGAGCAGCCGGGCTCTCTAATATTAAATAAATAATATAATAAATACCATTTAATATTAAAGGAAATGCAATCTTAGGCTTTCAGGGGGAAAATCCCCCTGCCTCTGCTTTTTTTTCTTTTTTTTCTATTTATTTTTCATACCTCTTATCACAATTTTTTTCTGTTTTCATTTCCAAGCTGCAAAGGCCTGGTTCAGGAAGAGAGTTTGAACATGTCAGATGAGGTAAAGAAGAAGAGCATTTGTTTCTTGCTACCAAGATCTCCAAGAATACTAAATAAAGACAGCCTGGCTTTTTTTTTTTTTTTTTTTTTTTTTTTTTTTTTTTTTTTTTTGACCTTCTACCTCATGCTAGTTTTCCCCTTTCAGTGGTGATGCTTATTGCAAGGCCGGACTTCAGACTGAAGGTGCTCAACTAGACACAGACTTTAGAGCACAAAAAATGTGTTTGTAATACAAACATTAAAATAAAAATATCAAATCTATTGCATGAGGTTTAACAAAGCCAAGTGCTGGGTCCTATGCTTGGGTCACACCGGCCCCAAGAACACTACAGGCTTGGGGCAGAGGGGCTGGGAAGTTGCTTGAAGGAAAAGGACCTAGGGGTGCTGGTTGACAGCAGCTGAAGATGAGCCAGCAGTGTGCCCAGGTGGCCAAGAAGGCCAGCAGCATCCTGGCCTGGATCAGCAATGGTGTGGCCAGCAGGATCAGGGGAGAGATTGTTCCCCCTACTGGGTACTGGTGAGGCCACACCTTGAGTACTGGGGTCAGTTTTGGGCCCCTCACTCCAAGAAGGACATTGAGGGGCTGGAGCAGGTCCAGACAAGGGCAACAAAACTGAAGGGTCTGGAGAACAGGGCTGGGGAGGAGCATCTGACCTGGGGGTGTTTAGTCTGGAGGGGGCTGAGGGAAGACCTCCTCATTGCTCTCTACAACTCCCTGAAAGCAGGCTGCAGTGAGGTGGGGGTTGGTGACTTTTCCCTAGTCTCAGGTGATAGAAGGAGAGGAAATGGCCTGAAATTCTGCTATGGAAACGTTAGGTTGGAAATGAGGAAAAATTCCTTTGCTGCAAGAGTGGTCAGGGATTGGAAGAATCTGCCCAGGGAGGCAGTGGAGTCACCATCCCTGGAGGTCTTCAAGAAACCTGCGGCCATGGCACTCGGGGACTTGGTTTAATGGCCAGGGTGGTGTTGGGTTGAAGGTTGGACTGGATGATCTTAGAGGGCTTTTCCAACTGAAACAATTCAATGATTCTATAAACACTGCAAGCTTTCCTTAAACAGAAGATCTGTAGAAGAGCCTGACACATAGGTGTCAGAAGCAGAGGTCAGAAGGAGCACATGAATAGCTTTACAGGTTGTGAATTTGTACCAAACACCCTGTGCTCACTTGGAGGAGAAAACAGCACTGGGTGCAAACAGCAGCTATGGCAGAACCCACCTGCAGAGCCTGATGTGTTACATGTCTGACTGCACACAGACAGCAAACAGGCGTGGGGGGAGACAGTCATGGATTCATAGAACGGGTTGGGCAGGAAGGGACCTTAAAAACCATCCAGTCCCAACCCCCTGCCATGGGCAGGGGCACCTTCCACTAGCCCAGGTTGCTCAAGGCCTCATCCAACCTGGTGCTGAACACCTCCAGGGAGGAGACATCCACAACCTCCCTTGACAGCCAGTCTTCATGTCTCACCACCCTCACTGCCAAGAATGCACAAACACAAATATGCCCAGACAAAAACCCAGTGTCCTATGGCTAACACCTCCTGCTAGGCCAACTAATGACCTCAATTTGACTGTGTTAAATATCAAACTCTATCATAGAGTCAAAATCAAGAGCTGAGGTTACAGGCTGCAGAGGAAGCAAGTTTATAGAATCATAGAGTCAGGAAGGTTGCAAAAGACTTCCAAGATCATCAAGTCCAACCATCAACCCAACATTACCTTGCCCACTAAACCAAGTCCCAAAGTGCCACGTCCACACAGTTCTTGAACACCTCCATGGAAGAGTCCCTACAAACATACACCGATGGTAAAAGCAGTGTAAGATACAGAGGCAATAACCAGGATCACCCAGCAGAATCTTGCATAAAGCAATGCACAAACACAGCAAGCAAACTGCCTTCTGCTACTACCAATAGTAGTATCATAAACATGAGAGCTTTTGTCCACAGATAAACGTCAAATGACCTTTGAGCCACAGACAGCCTGTGATGCTTGCTAATTTACTTTCCTTGGTAATTGTTTCACTGGAGGCCTGAATTTCCCTTAATTTGCCATACAGGATGAGTAAAGTGCAAGGACAGCAATAAGCAGAGACAGTGACATTAGCCAGGGTTACAAACAAAAGGTCTGTCAGGCAGCTAATTCTTCGAACACCAGGACCATGTAATTCTGAACAACTTCAACATCTGTACAAGAAACAAACAAATCCCAAAGGGTGAAATCCTGCAGTCTTTACTTGAACAAAATTCCCATGGACTCATGGGATTTGACCCTTAGCTAGGAATATGCACAGGTTCACACCATCTTTTTCAAGCTCAAATGTGGAAATTCTCTTTGGACCAGAGAAGTCCTCAGGGAAGGGCTTTCTGATACCACAAGCATCCAAGACATGGGTCTGGGCTAATCACTAACAGGTTAGCATCTCTGAAAAGAATACTGTCTAACAGCAGAGGAATGTGGAGTCTGGTTCTCGTAAAATCTCAGACCTGGGACAAAACACAATAATCTGGTAGAGCTACCTCTTTTTTCATCTGAATTAATAACACATTATCAGTTTGGTAAGGAAATATGAACTGTTACTATCAAGCTTCCAGATACACAATGAGCCTTGGAAGCAAATGCAGCAGTAAATATTTGCTACTGCATAGTCACAGTAGATGTGAACCTTGAATAGTTATTTTATTTTTTCAGTATAGTTACAGTTTACAAACAGTTGATGGATTGTGCTGTTGCAAAACTGTAAAATAATCTTTGAAAAATTATAAATAAATAATATTAAAAAAAAACACCACAGAATAATCAGCAGCAGAAAAAAAAAAACCACCACAATCTCCTTCCTTGAAGAAAGACAAGCAAAGGGAAAGGCCAAATTCTAACATGTGTCAATCAGTCTGCTTTAAACAGAACTGACACCACATTTACCCCTGCTTAAGTACCTCCTCTTTGGTCCTCTTATTTTCCAAAAAACAGACACTGATTTTTTTTTTTTTTTTTTTTTTTTTTGTGAGGGGGGAGTGTGGTGGAATTTCAGCTTTCAAGGCTCAGCTTCAGATGGCAGAGGCCAGGTTTTTACAAAGAGTGAACAAAGCAGCCTCGTATCCACAGTGCTCAGCACACACACAGGTGTAAGGTACACGAACCAGAGCATCCACAGAAAGCAGCTCCTTTTGAACAGCTGGTACAAAGTGCTGGCAAACTTGTGCTGGCCACCTCAGCAGGCTGAGAGATTTATATTTCATCCACAGAAGGAAGAGCCCAGGGGAGCAGATGCCCGCAAAGGAAAGAGGAAATCTTGTCACCTGGGGAAAGCCTGCAGAGATCAGAGGATTGAAGGACTGCTGCAGACACTCTGCTCCCGGCAGGCATCTTAATTCCACTTACAGGGGGCTCTCCCCAGCTACAATGTCCTGAGGACACAGAGACTTGAATTTTTCACAGCCCTGTTCCTTTTTCTTGGGAGTCCTTGCTGAAAGAAGGGGAAAGGTGTTACTAAGCATCCTTTAGCTATCACACAGACAGCATGTATCTGCTAACAGTTGGACTCAGTGCTCAGAAAGACCCTTTCCAGCCCTATGATTCTCTGTGTCCAATGCCTGTCCTGGAAGAGATTCTAGAAGTACAGAGCAATCAACACAGAAACTCAACACGATAACAGATGTACTATAGTAGATCCCTGTGTCTCAAAAAGGGAAGAGGCTAAACTTCTGGGGCCCCAGAAGCTCATCTGCAAAGATGAGATACAAATATCAGATCTGGTGGAGAAAAGAAACTACGTAAGGCAAAGACAATTAAAAGCATTTTCTGACAGAGGGCAAAAGAAATGATTTTCTGATCATGAAGTTCCTTTAAGATAACAGGCATCTGTCCTGAGTACTTATTCCTAGTTACCATATTTTTTTAGCCTACTAAACGGCAAAATAAAAAGACCAAATTCCCTCTCCAGAACCCAAATGAGAGTAAAACAACCACAAAACGAACCCAACCTCAGCATAGGCAAGTGAATCCCATTTTATCACTCTGCCTGGAATTTCAGCTGCAGGAATACAAAAGTTTGATTTATTTGTAAAAGCATTTTAAACACATACCAACATTACTTGGCAACGGGCCAGGCAAAAAAATTCCATCAGAACTGACACTCTCCAAACACATGTTAGCAGTAACCGCTACTGAGCCTGGAGAAATAAATGAAACGCTACACCTTTGGCAAGGCAGCCCTTGGCACCTGGTCAAAGATTCAGAGCAGCCAGGTATAGATCTACTTTAAATATACAGTGAACTCAGGACTCTGCGTGAAACACATCTCCCCCTTGAAGAGAACTCTTTTGTCCCAATTTTTTTTTTAAATTAAGGGCTTTTTTTTTTTGCCTTTTTTTTTTTTAGTGAAACATTAAGCCGCTTGTATTCCATAGCTGACGAAAATCCACGGCTATGAATTCTCAGAAAATCTAATTATAGAATCGTAGCCTCCTTTTGGTTGGAAAAGACATTTAAGAGCATCAAATTCAACCCTAATCTAACTCTACCAAGGCTAGGGTTAAAACATGGCCCTCAGCACCATATCTCTGCCTCTCTGAAACACTTCCAGGGATAGGGATTCAACCACCTCCCTGGGAAGCCAGTCCCAGTGGTTGAGAACCCTTTCAGACAAGAACTTTAAGGTCCAAGCTAAATCTCTCATCCTATCACTTGTTTATGAGGGAGAAGAGGCCAAGCCCCACTTGGCTCCGAGCTATAGAGAGCAATGAGGTCTCCCCTCAGCCTCCTTTTCTCCAGACAAAACACTCCCAGCTCCCTCAGCTGCTGCTCACCAGCCCTGTTCTCCAGACCCCTCACCAGATTCCCTGCCCTTCTCTGGACCTGCTCCCCTCGATGTCCTTCTTGTAGTGAGGAGGCCAAAACAGACCTCAGTACTCAGGGTGTGAACTCACCAGTGCTGGACAGCTGGAAATTCTTGCAGAAGGAAGTTTACCTGAGTGTTAGCTAAACTGCCTTTTGTCTAGGTGATGGGATTTGAGGGGAGAATATTTCCTTCCAAATGTTCTAACAGATGTGATAGAAAGGTTTATTATCTGGATATCCCTAGCTAATCACAGCCTGGAAGACCTTCATCACAGATTCATAGAATGGTTTGGGTTGGAGGAGGCCTTAAAGACCACTTAGTTCCAACCCCCTGCCATGTGCAGGGACACCTCCCACCAGCCCAGGTTGCTCAAGGCCTCATCCAGCCTGGTCTTGAACACCTCCAGGTTAGAGGCATCCACAGCCTCCCTGGGCAACCTGTTCCAGTGTCTCCCCACCCGCATTGTGAAGAATTTCTTCCTCATCTCCACTCTCAATTTGCCCTCCTCATCTTATCAGTCAGTCAAATAAGGGGAGACAAATGCAAATTCAATACAAACCAGAGATGTCTCTGGGGTTAAAGTTACTCAGAAAATCCATCCTGGCTGCGTTTTTCCCTACTCCATCACAACACAACCTCAGTCAAACAGCAGACCTCTAGCAGTAACAGGACCAGGGAAAACAAACACAAACTGGAACACAGGAGAGTCCACATAAATATAAGGAAAATATCTGTCACTGTGAGGGTGGCAGAGCCCTGGAGAAGGCTGGCAGAGAGGCTATGGAGCCTCTGTCTCTAGAGAAGCTCAGAACCTCTCTGGATGTCTTTCCTCTGTGATTTACTCTGGGTGTTCCTGCTTTGGCAAAGTGGTCGGACTAGAAGATCTTCAGAGGTCCCTTCCACCCCCCACCATGCTGTGATTCTGTGAAGCAGGCAGTGAGGTTTCTGTACAGCACTACAAAGTACACTTAGGAGTACTTGACAGTGACTTAAACCACCTGAAGATTGTGTTTGGGGGTAACATGGGAAGAGAAGAAATAACAGAAAATAAAAATTACAAGATCACAGAATGGTTCAGGTTGGAAGGGACCTCAGAGCTCATCTACTCCAACCTCCCCACCATGGGCAAGGACACCTCTCAGCTAGACTCAGCTGCTCAAGGCCTCATCCAGCCTGGCCTTGAACACCCCCAAGGGAGGAGGCATCCAGGACCTCCCTGGGCAGCCTGTTCCAGTGTCTCACCACCCTTGTACTGAAGAACTTCTTCCTCAGGTCCAGTCTAACCCTGCTGTCCCTCAGCTTCAAACCATTCCTCCCCCTTGTCCTCTCTTGACACCCTCAGGAAAAGTCCCTCTGCGCAGCCTTCCTGCAGGATCCCTTCACATACTGGAAGGCAGCTCTAAGTCTTCTCCAGGCTGAACACCCCCAGCTCCCTCAGCCTCTCCTCACAGCAGAGGTGCTCCAGCTCTTGGATTATCTCTGTGGCCTCTCCTGGACTCACTCCAGCAGCTCTGTGTCCTTCTGCTGGGGACACCAAAACTGGAGGCAGGATTGGAGGTGAGGTCTCAGCAGAGCAGAGCCAAGGGGCAGAATCCCCTCTCTTGCCCTGCTGCCCACACTCCTCTGGCTGCAGCCCAGCACACAGCTGCCTGCTGGGCTGCAGGAGGGCACTGCTGGCTCCTGGGGAGCTGCTCAGCAAACAACACCCCCAAGTCTCCTTCGTCAGAGCTGCTCTCAACCCACTCTGCAGCCAGCATGCATTTGTGCCTGGGGTTGGCCCAACACAGGACCTTTCACTGTCACTTGTTGAAAAATGGCCAAGTATCTTCTGTAAAAACCAACCTGCACCCTGTTGCTGAGAATGTAGACTGCCAAGGCCTGGGAGCCAATCTCACCTCTCTCCATGGGTACCTTTTGTGTGGGCGCTAGAATACTGCATGTGGAACATCACTGCTGAGGTCAGGAGGTGAAGGTCACCTTCTCACCTCTCCTGAGCTGAAAGGCTGCCAACAAATCCTGCACTGCTGCTACAGCATGTGGAGGAAGAAGAACAGATCTTACAGTGACAGATACATGCTTGAAGCACTCCATTCAAGCAGGACTGCCTGTGGACCAGTAGGTGCAACCACTTGCAGCTCTGGTGCTGAGGAGAGGTGTTAATTTCAAAATCTGTTCTCAAGCCCAAAGGTGGAGGAGTAGGAGGAGGAGGAGGGATTGCCTTTGTCCTGCTCAGCCTCTAACAGTACATGATATCACCTTTTAGGAATTTTTTTTTCTGGTAATGAAAGCCACAGTGGGCTGGAGGAAGAGAGTAAGGGACATCTGGATCCTCTTCTGGAATGACAATTAGGCAGTGGTCCATATTAAGAGGCAGCCAGTAAAATCACCCAGGCTCATGCATCAGATATAAAGTGACTACCTTCAAATATTGATTTTTACAGCAGGGCCAGTCCCAGAGGTTGTAATGGTTGTTGCTTGTTTCTAAGTGGACAAGTTTTTGAACACTGGAAGCAAACTCCAGAAGGAACTATTATTTCCCAACAAATATTTCATTCATTTTTGGTCATCAGTGCTGTGAAGACTATCCCAAACAATCAGTGCCTCTGAGGGATTAGAAGAAATTATTAGGCCAAAGTGTTTTGTCGTTCCTCCTTCCCCCCCATCTTTTCTATCACAGTGACTCTGGACATTTTGCAAGGAGACTGAAAGTTCTCCAATTACTCTAATAAGGGCAGTGAGTCATCCAGCTCTTCCACTGCCTGAAGACATTGCGGGGTGGAGAAGTGCTAACAAGGAAATACTGGTTCACTGCAGGATGTAGGGAGATACAGAGATGCACTCTGGGGCCAGAGGGACATACCCACTTGGAGGTTCTGACCTTGCACCATATGGAAATTTGGGGATACAGCACAGCTGGGTATCCAGAAGTCAGGCACAAAGGTGCGTGCCTTCCAGCAGAGCCGTCTGGGAGTGTGTGGCACTCACAGAATCATCCAGCCTGCAAAGGCCCTACAAGCTCATCAAGCCCAGCCATTTCACCCACTCCACCAAGCCTGTCACGACACCAAATCCCCAGGCACCAACTCTAGATGGCTTTTAAACAAGTCCAGGGATGGTGACTCTACCACCTCCCTGGGCATCCTGTGCCAGTGCCTCACAACCCTTTCCATGAAAAAATGTTTCCTGATGTCCAGCCTAAACCTCCCCTGGCACAGCTTGAGGCCATTCCTCTTGTTCTGTCATTAGTTACTTGTGAGAAGAGACCAGTGCCTACCTCTACACAACATCCTTGCATGTAGTTGTAGAGAGCTCTTTTGTTCTCTTCCTCCAGGAAACAAAATTACCTGAGTGCAGCCTTCCTCAAAATCTCAGCCAAATCACAGAATCACACAGACTCACAGAATGCTAGGGGTTGGAAGGGACCTCCAGAGATCATCCAGTCCAACCCCCCTGCCAAAGCAGGGTCACCCAGGGCAGGTCACACAGGAACACATCCAGGTGGATTTTGAAAGTCTTCAGAGAAGGAGACTCCACAACGTCTCTGGGAAGCCTGCTTCAGGGCTCTGTCACCCTCACCATAAAGAAGCTGCCTTTGAATGACTCTTGTCACCCTCACCATAAAGAAACTGCCTTTCACAGCCTTGTGTCTTTAAAGGTGCCAGTGGTAACCTAAAGCAGCCCATGCCAGCATTTGCAGCTGCCCAAGCCTCCAACAGCAGCCAGGTCAGGACTTGGTGCAGAGCCCAGCTCCATCAACAGGGCTGGCTACTTGGAACCTTGTTTCTGTCTTAGGGTACCCCCTGTACAACCAGCTCTAATGCCCTCAAATGAGCATCTCTTGTGCACTTCCCTCAAGGGCTACAGTCATGTTTTCTACTTATGGCCACTTGTGAAGACCACTGAAAAATGGCAGGCAGTGCTGAAAGCAGCTGCCCACTTAGCAAATTCCCTCACAGGCAGCACTTATGCTCTTGACACTGCAGCTGCTACTAGTCCCCATCTACAGGAATCTTTAAGGATTTCTACAGCTGAGGATTTCTAACACACCAGAACATGTTCCCTAGCACAACTCAAAAGCCTTTAACTCAGCTGGGTTTAGTGAAAACCTTCAGAGAATGCTTAACTTTTAACTTGACTGGCTTCTAATATAAAGGTTGATGTTGTTTGGTTGTGTCACACCTAAGATGTGCCCACTGACAAAGCCACTAACATTAGCATCTACACACTGCCTTAGCTCCTGCCTCTCCCCCCTGCCTGCTTCCAACAGCAGCTTCCAGACAAGGTTTCGAATTGTGAGCACCATGAGGTGGTAGCAGTGAAAGTCCCTTCAGCACAGAGTTGAGTTGCCCTGAGAAAAACCCCAAAGTCTGCTGATTCACCTGGGGTACCACAACAGCTACCACATCAGCCATGCTCCCACAGGAGATGGGATGAGGTGAGAAATCTGCAGGTCTGTTGGGAATTTACTTCATTCTTTTGCTTTATGTCAGCTTACAAAAGTGTGAAGTTGTTTTGAGTTCCAACCATTTGGCCTTACAAATATTACTAGGAGGACAAAAGGGAAAAGGTTCCTTTTCGCCCTTTCAAAAAAGAGAAGGTCCTTGCAGGGTAGAAGCTCAGAACAGAATGTTGGCAGTAATCACTGGATAGAATACAAACCTGCCACCTTTAACTGTCTAATGACCATTACTGATTTTTTCTCCTTTTTCCAAACAGCTGTTGGCCTGCCCAGCTACCCACAGAGCTTCAGGCACCCAGATATCCGTGGCTCACTTATTTACCCCAGTCCCTATCACTTCACTTGGAGTTAACACCACTGCAATATGTAAAGAATATACCTGACATTTGGGTGAGATTTGACTGAAGCATCACAAAAAACCACACTGAGCGATCAACACCAACACAGAGTTAAAATAGATCCTCTTTTGGCATAGGAGGACATCCCTGCTGACATCTGATGCTGAAAATAACGTGAAATTAGCAGAAAACATCTAGAAAAATCCACCTCCAGGAATGTCATCTGCACCACAGTGTGAGCCTCCAGATGAGCTCCGCTCACACAGGCTTCTAGAAAACAGAAGATCATCTTCTACTTGCTAGTTTTAACTTGTTAGTTAACTAACTTGTTAGTTCTAACAGCACTGAGGAGAAGGCCTTGGGAGTATCAGTGGGTGACAAACTCCCCAGGAGCCAGCAATGGTCCCTGGCAGCCCAGCAGGCAGCTGTGTGCTGAGCTGCATCCAAAGCAGGGAGAGCAGCAGCACAGGGAGGGGATTCTGCCCCTCTGCTCTGCTCTGCTGAGACCCCACCTGCAGCACTGCCTCCAGTTCTGGGGCCCCCAGCACAAGAAGGACCTGGAGCTGCTGGAGAGGGTCCAGAGGAGGCCACAAAGATGATCAGAGGGCTGCAGAACCTCCTCTCTGGGGACAGGCTGGGAGAGTTGAGGCTGTTCAGCTTGGGGAAAAGGTGGCTCCATGAAGACCTTAGAGCAGCCTTCTAGTACCTGTAGGGGCTACAGGAGAGCCGGGGTGGGACTTTTGACAAGGGCTGGGAGTGACAGGATGAGGGACAATGGCTTTGAGCTGGGAGAGGGGAGACTGAGACTGGAGATGAGGAAGAAATTCTTGAGAGTGAGGGTGGTGAGACACTGGAACAGGTTGCCATGGAAGGCTGTGGACGCCCCATCCCTGGAGGTGTTCAAGGCCAGGTTGGATGAAGCCTTGACCTCTATGGTTGAGGGACAAAGTATCTGCTGTTAGATATTGTGATGCCTGTTGAGATAGACTGTTAAACCTAACAAAAATAATTGCAAAGGTGGCCTGTTGATAGGCAAAGCTGCCATTGTGGTGGGCCTTAAACTGCTAGATGCACCTCTTGCTCCCTGTGGAACAGGACAGCATGCAGTATCCCCTTTGCTTGACCTTTCTTGCTGGGTACTTTCACAGCCTTTCAGGTGCACATCAGTAAAAGCAGGAGTAAAACACTTGACACTGCCGGGGTCTCCACTGGGCTGTAAGGAAGGTGTGAGTGCAGTTTTACTGTGTGGTCTGTTCTTTCCCTCTCAATACAAGTGGGTAAATTTATAAAACATGAAACTCAGAGTAAAATCCACAGAGTTTGTGACTTTTACAGAAGTGTTCAGGAACGATAAGGACACAAAGCAGCTCCTCACTTCTGTAAGGTCTATGGAAGGCCCAGACACAACAGCAAGGTTTTATTTTCTGGATAAAAGGCCTAATTTATTTTATTTCCTTTTCTTCTGAGCCACCTCAGGGCCAGAGAGTATCCCAAAGGCAGAGCTGGATCTGTAAGCACTCCTTCATTTGCCTTGTCAGTATTTCTTGAGGGAATTCATCTGTAAATAGTAATTAGACATTTTAGGGGGGTCCTGACAATTCATGCCCAGCAACCCATACAACTTCTAAAGACATACCAGAAAGAGAGTTGGTAGGTGACACTAATTTATCTACAGCGTCACAGAATGATTTATGTTGGAAGGGACCTTAAAGATCATCCAGTTCCAACATCCCTGCCATGGGCCAGGACACCCCCTACCAGACCAGGCTGCTCAAGGCCTCATCCAAGCTGGGTTGGAACAGCTCCAGGGTTCCAACCAGCACCCCCAAGTCCACCTCCCCATTGCTGCCCCCCATCCAATCTCCACCCCCCCCAACTAGATCTGTGCCTGGGATTGCCTCGACCCAGGTGCAGGACCTTAGATCTGCTTTGTTGAACTTCATGAGGTTGTTCTTGCTATTACTGTTGCTATTGTTGCTCAGCTTTCACAATATCTCTGATGATCCATATTCTGACCACTGTATCTGTTTGGGCACCTTACTCTCCAAGGGTCAGCAAAATACTTGCAAGATTTGTCACAGATAGAAAGTACCCTTTGCAAGACTGCAGTTGTCTGAATATGGTCTTCAGATGGTGACTCACTGGGCAGGAATGTGGTGGTGCCTTGCTACTTAATCATAGAATCAGATAATTGTTTGGGCTGGAAAAGCCCTTTAAGATCATCCAGGCCAACCATCCTCTAGCTCTGCCAAGGCTGGGGCTAAACCATGGCCCTCAGTACCATGCAGACTTTAAAACACAGCTCACACCAGAGCGTTCCAAATCCTCAGCGTGCAGACATCTCAAAGTAGCAGCAAAATTATTTTGAGACCTTTAAGCTGCCATCTTAGCTAAAATCAGCAAAAGTAGAGAAAGGGAGCAATCAATATGATTGCTTTAATCATATTTAATCAATATGATCAATATCAATAAAGCAATCAACATCACTATGAGGGTGCTGGAGCCCTGGAACAGGCTGCCCAAAGAGGTTGTGGAGTCTTCTTCTCTGGAGACTTTCCAAACCCACCTGGATGTGATCCTGTGTAGCCTGCCCTGGGTGATCCTGCTCTGGCAGGGAGGTTGGACTGGATGATCTCTGGAGGTCCCTTCCAACCCCTACCATTCTGTGATGGCCTGGTCTAAAAATGTTTCCAGAGTGGTGATGTCAAAATACACTTGTTTAAAAAAAAACAATAATCACAGCTACATGGGCATCCATCAGAAATCTAATTGGGTCAGGTATTGTAATTGCACTTTACATTGCTGGCATTAATGCCAAAAGGAAGATTATTTCATATAGCCTCCCCCTGTTCCCCCCCAGGATTTCATATCATCTTTCCTTTCTATCAGATTCCTGAACACCACATCCTTCACAGAATTAGAATCACAGAAACATCCAGGTTGGAAAAGACCCTCAGGATCACTAAGTTCGAGAACCCTACTCTACAAGGTTCACCCCTAAACCATATCCCCAAGCACCACATCCAAACAGCCTTTAAACACATACAGAGTTGGTGATTCCACCACCTCCCTGGGCAGCTCATTCCAGTGCCTGACCACTCTTGCCCTGAAAAAATGTTTCCTAATGTCCAGTCTAAACCTACCCAGTGGCAGCTTGAGGCTGTTCCCTCTTATTCTATCACTAATTACCTGTGAGAAGAGACCCTGCACCAACCTCTCTACAATGTCCTTTCAGGTAGTTGCAGACAGCAATGAGGTCTCCCCTCAGTCTCCTCTTCTTCACACTAACCATCCCCAGCTCCTTCAGTTGCTCTTCATAAGAGTTATTCTCCAAGCCTTGTACTGGCTGAGGCATCCTCCTACTTGTTTAGAACTGCAGAATATTTAGTCTTTAGAAACACCTCTCCCTTTCTCTCTCTCGCTCTCTCTGAGTTCTGCACTCTGAATGCATTCAGAACTTTCAGGAGAAGTTTGCACTGAAGTGAGCAGAATTGTTCCATGGCACAGTGACCAATTGATTTCTGTTAATGCGAATTCCATTCACTGATTTCTGAAAATAAAGCCAGGGTGATTTTTCCTCACTATCAATGCTCAGCATGACACTCAAGGCTGCATTTAAATCAGGCAGACAGAACTCTTGGGTTGATGTAAGAGTGTTAGGTTAAACTCATTTTTAAAAAAAAAAAATATTTTAATCCCTAAAGGATAAACATTTATCCTCTAAGATACAGGGATAAAGATTTTAATGGCATCTTGCTTTGGGATTCAAAATAAATAAGGCAAAGATGAGTTTCCATCTTCTTAAAACTAAATTGCAGAGATTAAAATATATAAACACAAAATGAATGTATTCCATTTGCATATTATATTTCGCTCTTAAAGTTGATATTGAAGATTAAGGGTCAGCATTTAATCCTCACTATCCTAATCCCTAAAATTACAAAGACAGGCATAAGTGCATGTCTGCTCCACTAAATTACCTTGAAAGAAAGCAAATTCCGGATGAAAAGGGAAGCATATTTATATTATGGTGATTTAAAATCTGTCGCCTAAACACATCTTCTCTCCTCCATCCATTGACCTAAATTGCACACTAAAAGCTTGCCTGTCTGCAAATGGGCAGCTAACACTTTTGAGACAATCCAGAGATTCCTCACTTACGGACAACCACGCCAACTATTCCTCTGACTACAATAAACAACGTCGGGCTCATATTCTGCAGAAACGAGAGGCAAGCTATACAGCAGAAGAATTTCTTTACCCTCCCCAGCCCCACTCCCAGACAGAGAGAAGTCTAAAAATGTAAGATTCTGAGAGAAAAACGTGTGACTGAGAATTAGTAGGTCAGGCATGCTCTGACTTAGAGTCACAGCTCCAAGGGGAATTGCACCCCAGCGGATATCGTTTCTCAGAAACAGCAAAATTCTAATATAAGACATCCCCAGCCTCTAGAAGCAGAAAAATCCTGATGCTGGACTGTTACTGCATGCTGTAAAACAGCACTGAGTCTATTCTGTTCAGCTGTTTCTCTCAAATATCAGGGGGTTCCTAAGGTTATATGGTGCAACTGAAATTAATGATGGAGCTGCCATTGACCTGAACAGGACAAGGACATCAGCCCTCACTTGTCTGCTCTGTTATCCTACCAATATTGCAATGGAGAAGAAAACCCAGCAGATCAACCACCAACAATACCAGGAGATGAAAGACTGGAAGCAACCTGAAGCTGATAAAATTGTATTCTGGATTTTACATCTGTTTCCTAATAGAATCAGAGAAGCGTTTTGGTTGAGAAAGACCTTTAAGGTCATCCAGTCCCAACATTCTCTAACTCCATCAAGGCTGACACTCACCTCAGCACCACATCTCTGCATCTCTGAAACACCTCCAGGGATGGAGATTCAACCACCTCCCTGGGGAGCTTCTTCCAGTGGCTGAGAACCCTTGCAGTCAATTTTCTTTTAATAGACAATGTAAACTTTCCCTGGCACAACTTGAGGCCACTTCCTTTCATCCTGTCACTTGTTACTAGGGAGAAGAGACCAAACCCCACCTGGCTCTGACCTTCTTGCAAGGAGTTGTAGAGAGCCAGAAGGTCTCCCCTCAGCCTCTTCTTTTCTAGATTGAACACCCCCCCCAGGTCCCTCAGCTGCTCCTCCCCAGCCCTGGTCTTCAGACCCTTCCCCAACTTTGTTGTCCTTCTCTGGACATGCTCCAGCCCCTCAATGTCTTTCTGGTAGTGAGGGTCTCAAAACTGAATCCAATCCACAGGAGGTGGATAGAAGTGAGGTAAAATACCTAAGCTGCATTCAGCCCTCCCCATCTGCATTGGCAGTTTGTCTGCCTACGTTTGTGCCACGATGTTCCAACGCTTTTTTTGAAGAACCATTTTATGATGCAAGCCAACTAGGAGCAAACAACTTCAGCAAGGAGAGAACAACTTTATCATGATCATCAAACCCAGCAGCTCAGTCATTAAAATCAGTAAGAGGGCACTAATTTTCTTCTCATAAAGCTTATTTAACATCATTTTATACTCTGAAGAGGGAAGGCGGGGGGGGGGGAGGGGAAATCCCTGTATAAAACCTATTGGCTAATAGCTTTTTTACCTCTGTAAGGACATTTTTCTATCTGTCCATAAGGTTTATTTCTGTTTATCAGGATGTGTGGAGCTCCAGTGCTGTCACTGCATTTAGGAAGACTGGAAAACATCTCAGTCTTAACTAAATGAGTTTGGTTTATAATTTTGCACATTCCTCCATTCAAAGCATAATTTAAGAGTCATCCTAAAAATACTTTTCCCACTAATTTTCATCTTCTGAAGGTATAAAAATCTCTTCCAAACACAAAGCCTTCAATTATAAGGCTCAATCATCTCAAAAAGAAAAAAAAAACCAAACCCCAAAACACACCAGACAACAAATGCTGCTGTGATATTTGGTATTTCAGAGCCAAACCCCTGCTGCTTGGTCACGATAGCTATAAAAGCAGACTAATGAAAGCAGCCAAATTTATAATTAATTTTAATTCTGACAAAATCACACTGCTCTAATCAGCTGCCTATCAAATGTCACTGCAAATTACGCTGGCAAAAATAATTATTAGGACAGGTTGGTGGAATAAAATTTTCCACATACTCCATCTGCATAGAGGATGCCTGTGTGGGAATTACTTTTAATGAACAACAAATTACAATTACTAAACCAAATGAACCATCTGCCTTTTTAGTTTGTTTGAACAGCCTCTCTGGTGCAGGGTGCACCGTCAGCTTAATTGCCATCCAAAACGGCACACTGACCCATCACCGGCCCTGCACGTCCACAACACCGCAGCTGAAAGGCCTCAGGAGATGCTTTTCATTTTATGGAAAGGACAAGTATGTTTTTATAAAGGTATTCAAAATATTAAAGGCTGGTGTTTCAATAAGAAGTGAAAGAAAAAAGGAAAAAGGAAAAAGGAAAAAGGAAAAAGGAAAAAGGAAAAAGGAAAACAGAAAAAAGAGAAAAGAGAAAAGAGAAAAGAAAAAAGAGAAAAAAGAGAAAAGAAAAAAGAGAAAAGAAAAAAGAGAAAAGAAAAAAGAAAAAGAGAAAAAAAAAGAAAAGATAAAGAAAAAAGAGAAAAGAAAAAGAGAAAAGAAAAAAGAAAAAGAGAAAAGAAAAAAGAAAAAAGAAATTAAGAAAATAGAGAAAAAAGGAAAAAAGAAAAATAAGAAAGAAAAAAAAGAAAAAATTTAAATAAAAAAAAGGATGAAGGGAGAAGGGAGAAGAAAGACAGAAAAAAGAAGAAAGAAAAAAGAAGAAAGAAGAGAGAAGAAAGAAGAGAGAAGAAAGAAGAGAGAAGAAAGAAGAGAGAAGAAAGAAGGACAATAAGGAAAAGAAAAAGGAGAAAAAGAGAAAGAAAAAGGAAAAGAAGGAAAAAGAAAACCACCCAACACCCAAATCAACACCCCCTCCCCCCCGACTGTGTCAGCACCCAGTGAACTTTTCCTTTTTCCCTGTGCCTTCCCGCAAGTGCCCTCCTGTCCTGATTCAAAGCACAGCTGTAAAGAGGAGCGTAAACCTCACTCTCATTTGTTGTGAACAGTGTGGGTCAGCTCTTTGGGGAAGTGATCAATAGAAGCAAATATTGCTTCTCCCTTCTTTCTCTACTGTCATGCTCAGGTCTATTTGCAGTTTATTCTAAGCTGTTGTGACAATGTGCAAGCCAAAAAGAAGTGACTAAGGGAACATCTCACTTCTAATTATGTGAAATCATTTAATGAGCCATGCATGCAGATTGACAAATCAGCTCCTATTTTCAGATCTCCATAAAGCTGGAGAAGTGAAGGTGGCTTAAAATCACTCTTGTGTTTATCACTGTCCCCAGCAGGAGCTATTGTAGACTGCTTCAGAGTAACAGCTTCAGCTGGTGGCACCACAGTGCCCGCTGCCATCCCCATGTCTGACCTGGGGATTGAAATAATCCCTATTCCTGTCTCCTTTCTACACACCTCCAGCTAAGACTAGAAATAACAAAGAGAAAACTGACTCCTCCACAGTGATATTTGACTTTAAAGGGTACACTGCAGTGCTTATATAGCAATGTTACCACAATTAATATTCACAATTAGCTAAGGTGTAACACCAGTCCTGTGAGCTACAGCTCCTTACAGCCACATGTGGCTGTGATTACAAACTGTTACTGAACATCATGAACAGAACTCTTTCAGCCCCCTCTTTACTTCGTAGCAGTCTTGTTTCTCTTGCTATTTGGACTTTGAAGAAGCTCTTTTTGAAACCCTTTGGTTCCTATATCAGTTCACCTTTCAGGGTCTGCATAACTTTGTTTGAGCCAACGTTTTCCACTCTGCAGTTCTTACACCGTTGCAGCCTGGCTGCCTGGAAAAACTGCATCTCAGTTTTCACTTTGAATGTGTTTTCTGCTTTTTGACCAGAAGAAGCTTTCCTGTTATTCTGGGTCAAGAAATACCTTTACCTCTTCCAGCCCCTCCTCAAGGCCCACTGACATCCTAAAGCCTGGGAATTCTCCAGCATGTTTAAATGCTCTGCAGGGAAAGTTGAAACAGGGGAAAGTGAAAAATACCATGCTCAACGCTACAGCCCTCCCTAAGGAAGTTTGATCCCTCTACTGCAGTTCACATCTTCTGCTCTCCCACATTCTGTCTGCATTACAGAAACCAGTGGTGCCTCCCAGGCACAAAGACCAAGAGCATTCCCTGCTCTCTTCCAGCTCTGTATTCAGACAAATCCTGCAGCGCACTACGGTACCTCCACCGATCTCATTTCCTTTCAGACCTGGTTTCCACAAACAGATTGACTGGCCATGGCTGGAGAGTTGTCTTGGCAAGACCCTGAGAGCAATCTGGCCACAGTCTTGGTAGGTTTGAATTGTTTATTCCAACAGTGATGTTCATAACACTGAAGTCTGTCTTCCCAATGCTTGCTCAGAGTTGGGTGCCCCAAATAATTACCAACAGCTACAGCACAGAGATAACATTGAGTTGTTTGGGTGGGAAAAGCCCTTTCAGATCATCATGTCCAACCATCCTCTAATTTTACCAAGTCTGGTCCTAAATCATGGCCCTCAGCACCACATCTCTGTGTCCATGTTACTGTAATGCTGGCAAAACTGCAGTGAGATAGTAACCTGAGTCAAGCGATATCTCACCTGGCCCTAGATGCTTTCTGCTGAAGCCAGCTGTCACAGCAGCTTGGCAGCCCTACCCTCTTCCACCAGGTGGAATACAACTGTTTTTCTTCCTAAAAACGTGAAGAGATGTGTGGTACTGGATTGCAACTGCTCTTACAATTATCTGTATAGCATTCCCAACAGCCATCTGAGCTCACAAAGCATTTTCCAAGGCTGTACCTCCACACGCTGTACTTGGGGCATCAAAACTACGTGTGCAGCAGCGCTGAGGCATCATTGCTGAGATGTGAGAAAGCAAGGCTATGGGTCTGGGAACGCTCCTCTGAAGGGAAACTTTCTGTCATGTTCTTTCAGCAGAAGCAAACTAATTAGTTGCCAAACGGCCCTTTCTGCCTATTGTTTGTACTTCCAAATTAAATAACTGACACACTAATGATGACGCAGACAGTCCTCTCCCACGCTGAGTGAGAAGTTGACAAAGAGAAGGAAAAATTAAGCCAGACGTGCAGATCGGGTTGTTTACGGCTGCAGGAGCCGTAGGCTGCTTTTGCAAGAGGAGAATCGCCCATGGAAAAGCACCGCATTTCCGTTTCAAACGCTGCCTTCCCGCGTTCTGGCTTGCAGCCTGATGCGGTGCTCTCGGCGCAGGCAGGGAGAGAGGTAGAGCGCGGGAGCCGCGGGGCCGGGCTGCGAGGCGAACCTTCGGCCCAGCGCTTCCGCCGGCCGGCTGTGCCGGCAGCTCCCATCCGATCCGCAGGCAGCTCCCATCCGATCCCCGCAGGCAGGCCGAGGACTAACAGCAGCCTCGAGCGAGCCCAGAGGAGCGTGCGGAGAGATCCTTGCCTGACCCTGGAAGGCTGCCTGTTTATATCCTTTTAACAACACCAGAGAACCACCCGTTTTTGTCTCTTTTTGTTTCAGGCCACATAATCAGAAACATCACTAATGTTCATCCCCTTATCCTTCTGAAAACTCCGGATAACCTGTTTAGCCGAATCACCCCCCGCGCTACAGCAGGCAGCTCCGCAGACTGATTATTTACCGCAGAAAACGAGAGCAGCTCCGAGCTCCACCCGGCTCCACCTCCCTCTCCTACTAACGGCGCTGAGTAAACGGAGCACATGGGTGGGTTTCACTCTCCCCTTCATCGTTTTATATACAGCCCTAAGCCATACCACCTTGTGCTGTGATCCCTTCAGATCTCGCAGGCTAAAGCGGGGTCAGTGCTTGGAGGGGAGATCTCCAAGGAAAACAGCAGTGCTGCAGAAAGGAGTTTGGGTAGCTCATTGATGCTGTGCTCTCCCTCGAAATTAGCCATGAGTCAGCGCCGCAGCTCGCAGCGCGACGGCACCGTCCTGTTAGGAAATGTTTGCTTTTGGTGGAAACAAAGAACAGATTTCATAACTGCTTGTACTTAATAAAGTTATTAAGTACGTGGCACACTGCTTTTCTTTCTTTTTTTTTTTTTCTTTTTTTCACAGGAGGAAGAGTGTTAAGACAAATGTCTTGGCCAAATTTCAACTTGTAATTATGTTTTGCCTACCTACAGGCAATTCCCTGCGCAGTTTCACTTCAACACAGCTTCTTTTTTTTCTTTTTTTTTTTTCCCCTCCACCTGCCTTGAAAACGCTGGGAGCACAGAGCTGCTGCACAGTCAAACAGCAGATCCCCTCCAGCCTGCCGCTATGTACATGGAGACAGCCCTATATGCACTTAGGCTAACACAGGATGGAGAAGCCCTGAATTTAATTAACATTGTTAAAACATTTTGAAAGCCTCTGAATCAAGGCTTTGCAGAAGTGTAAAGTATTACCATGGTTCCTACAGTCTGTTTATTTAGACTTAATAAGATTGCCTTCACACACACACACACACAGACAGGAGCCACTTTTTTTTTTTTTTTTTTTTTTTTTTTTTTTTTGCTTTGCCAAGTAAAAGCACATTAATAGATAGCAATATCCAAGCCATCAACATTTCTTTTGGGCCAAGGACAAACTTTCCCACCATGGGCACCCTTTGCTCCCTTTACCCTGTAAGAATCTGAAGGGCAAAGGCACTTTGCCATGTGGAAGAACACTCAGAAAATGACAAACTTTGACCCAGAAAGCAAGAGAGCACATTCTGCATGGGCCAGCCCCTCTCTGGAAAGCTTCCAGCAGCTTTGCCATCAAACTCAGGGCACTGCTGGCTGAATTCACAGAATCACAGATTGCCCTGGGTTGGATGGGATCCTCTCAAAGGTTATCTTGTCCAACACCCCTGCACTCAGCAAGGACACCTCCAACAATCCCATACGTGAAGTGAGGTTTTCTGGGAGAATCAGGATCTGACTCACTGAAGTCTGAAGGGGTTGAGAGTGAAACTGGAACCACAGACAGCAAGTTGTGAGAGCTGGAACCGCTCTGGGAGAGCAGCTGTGGAATGCTTGCTGTCAGAAACACTGGCTAGTGGTCAGACAGCTATATTCCTGGCAGCTCCCACCTCCCAAAAGTGCAGAGGTTTACCTCTCTTTTCTCATCACATCTGAAGGTGGCAAAGCGTGGGCCACTCAGTTCTGCATTTCAAATTAAAGCATCAGAGGGAGAGCTGGAAAATGCTGGATACACTCATCTTGAATTCCTGAATTCGTTCTTTCCATGCCCCACCTCTTGGCTGCTTGTTTTCTGTGAATTTCTATGAACTGAAGCTGCTGACCTCAGCAAGGAATTTGTTTCAGAAATAGCTGTGTTTAAATGCACACTGCAGAGAGTCTGAAAGTGTAGTCTGAGCACTCCCCAAACAGCCCCTTCCTAATGCTCCATTTGCAATCAATCAGGGAGCAGAAATACACCATGTGTCAAACCAAAGCTAACCAGCAGAGCACACAAGCTCCAACCTACTCGAGGTTGCAGATGACTGGAGGCTCAGCAGCAGAACTGAGCAGGTTTTTTTGGAAGACTTTTCTAAAAGAGAAAACTGAGATGCTGATTGGAAAGAGGAGCAACATCCACCCATCCAGCACTCAGCCGTTTACGAATTCCAGAATCACAGAACCCTTTTGGTTGGAAAAGACCTTTAGGATCATCGAGTCTCCAAGCATGGTTAGCCATTCTCACTATGCCAAGTCTGGTGCTGCCCAAGGCACACTTATTGCACTTTGGGCTACCTCTGTAGACAGATGGAGAATACAGCAAGAATCCTTGTGACTGTGGGACAGCTACACAATGCCTTGGGCATTTCTAACAACTGCTGAATCTCACCATGATGGCCTGGGTTTACAGTCTGGTCCATCCAAACCCCAAGCCTGGCAAGATACTGAATCACACAACTGATTTCACCATTCAAGTCCGATGAAATAGTTGTGCAGATGAAAATCATCTGCATCTTGGAGACATCCCCACCTCAGGCACTGATGATTCTCTCCTAACAGCCTTGGGCATATGTTGATTAAGAAGGGTCACAGACTAGAATTCAGCCACGCTCCACACGGGAGCACATGAGTACACCCCAACCTGCCCCCACTAAAAAACCCACCAAAAAAACAACAGAGAAGTCACTCAAGAGTGACTTCATTTATTGCTATCATAGCCTTCAGCTATTCATCAATACCACTTTATCATCACAGGTATCCAGGATATCCTACAGATTTGCAATAACAGGCATGTCTTTAACAGCATCTAAGGGGTAAAGAAGTGCCCTGCTGCCTGTGCCATCAAGTGCATCTAGCAGCACTGATCCTCTGTGCCATCAAGTGCATCTAGCAGCACTGATCCTGCCTGTCACCTTGCCTTTAAATAGAGCAGTGCCACAGCCAGGTGTATTGCAGGGACAGTCATTTCAACGCTTGATGCCAGAATGTGCAGATTCAGTCAGGCCTCATTTGACTCTCTCAGCTACTCCAAAAGTGAGAGCAGGTTAGAGTTCCCAAGTCAACTTCTCCCCATTTTTTCCATTGTAATTGACTTCATATATTCCAAAGCATGTCCATATTTCATTTCAACAATTAATGCAATTAGTTGTGCTCATGAATATTTAACCAGCCTCCACCAAAGGCTGAATAGTTAAAGGGACTGGTAGTAGGAAACAGTATTTATTTCACTGGTGGGTTTTAGACCCTGAAAACAAAAGCCAGAAGAGCTCTGCTCTTTGTTATAGCCAGCACAGAGTTATTCCCTGTAATGATTTGGCCAGATTAAAAATCAGCATTTAAATAGAAGTCAACAGTTCAAAGGAGTAGTTAAGGTCTGGAGTGATTACCTTGCTTTTGCTTGCTAGCTGTCTTGCAGCCAGTCAGAAATGGTTTGAACCCTCACACCCTCACTCAGGTTTTTTGATTGGGGCATAAGTCACCAAAAGTCACCAGTGCCCTAATCAGGGTTATTGTTACCAGCAGAAAAGCCAGAAGTGATAGCCTAGTGACCAGTAGCCCTTCTCTTCACCCTAGGACCATGCTTGCACTCACAGAACCATCAAATTGCTTCCATTGGAAGAGACCTTTAAGATCATTGAGCCCAACCATTACCTAAGCTCTGCCAAGGCTTCACAGTCACGATGCTGGGAGTTTCTGGACTGATGCTCTGCAGTCAGCAGATCTCAGCTGTCTGCTCTTTCAGCACAGCCTCAAGAGCTACAATTCAGTAAAAGAATTTTTCAAAATCAATGCACAAATTGAGACTGAGCTATCTGAAGATACTGCTGAACCACCAAAGGCTTCTGAACATGTGTGGAAAGAAGATGTGAGGAATTTATACTGCAGTGGCTAAACTCATTGCAGAGTGAGTTTTACATCTCGATCAGCAAATCCAAGTGAGCTCTTGAAAAGACCTCACAAAGTTTTGACGGGCCTGCCCCCATTGTTGAGTCTGATATTTATCATCGCTTGCAGCAGCAGAACCCACGCGAGCTCCCAAAGGGTTAATGCAGCTAGATGAGCTGAAATTCATGAGCATAATCCTAAACAAGTGAGTTGAAGTTCTATCAGGTCTATTTCATAGCATCAGGGATTACTGCTAGCAGTCTAATCCTACTGAGCCTAAGGGAGGTGCGTTGTATTGTATTTGAAATCCTGGCCAGGAAAGAATGGGAGGTTAAATGGGTGCCTTGCTCTGTAATCAAATATCACAGGCACTACTTATCTATTCAATGAACAACTAACGGAGAAAATCAATTAGGAAACAAATAGTTTCTTCTTTGGAAATTTTTTTCCTTTTTTTTTTTTTTTTAACCCTCACAAAAAGAGAAAAGTGAGGAGCCAATGGTTTGCTAATCTGTATTTAGTGACATTACATCATAGCATCCAGAGCACACCATAACACCAGGCGCAGGCAGACGTTAGGGCAAAACAGTGACTGGAAGGCACAGAGCACCCTGTAGCAACTCCTGATGTTTTAATGCTATTTCTCTGTGTGCTAGGGCTGCTTTCAAGGCTGGCATCTATTCCAGTGCCAGCAACTCAGCATATTCTCAAGGCATAAAGCAGCAGACGGAAACTACGCATCCCAGGCCATTAGCTGAGCGCAGCTAATTGGGCTGCGCTCCGATGAAATCGCAAACACATATCCGGCTGTTTGTAACTGAACAGCTTAAATTATGGAGCAGTTGTGAAGAGCATTTCTTCAGCTGTGCATCGTCTTTTGTTCACTTGGTTAAAATCCCAGGAGTACTGAAAAAGGCTGAAGCTCCTGCTGCTCTTTGTTCCCAGCAGGGAGAAGTCCCTTTTGGTGGTCTTGAGGTTAACACCCTACCCGCCTCCCCCTCCCCATACCTGTCATGCTGAATAGACTTCACAGTCTGTGCACACAGACAAACAGCCTGACCTGGCCAGCTAGCTTGACCCCTGGGCAGGAAAAAGATCACATCTGTTTATTAATATTGGGACATTAAAAAAAATGTAATCTCCTAGGCACTGGGAGAAGCGGGTTGGCAATTACACGGCGTGCACTGGCTGTCAGTCAGGGAGCATCTTAACATGGTATTAGAGACAAGGATGCTCCAGCGCTCAGTTTGCTCTGATGAGGGGTTTCAGATACAGCCTCCCTCTCTGTGTCTGAAAGCTGGCACCAGAAGTTAGCCCAAGGCAGTCTTCAGCTTATCTGTCCTTACACCTCCCAACTTTTAGCCTGTTTTCCATGGTTTCATAATAAAGTGTTTTCTAATGTAAAAGGTTTGTAGCTGAAAACTGATGCAAGTAGAAAAGAAAAAGCCCTGATGTTACAGTGCAGGAAGACAGCTGAGAAATGGGACAAAATCTCTCAGCATTTCCATCATGCTCCCTGTGCCCCCACTACATCCTCTGAACGTTTGACCACTATCCAGACTTTTTAGTACCATAGAATTGCTTTGGTTAGAAAAGCCCTTTCAGATCATCCAGTCTAACCATTCTCTGACTCTACCAAGGCTGGGGCTAAAACATGGCCCCCAGCACCACATCTCTGCCTCTTTGAAACACCTCGAGGGATGGGTGTTCAGCCACCTCCCTGAACAGCCTCTGCCAGTGGCTGAGAATACTTTCATCAGGAAGTTTCTTCTCATATCCACCTGGTGCAATTTGAGGACATTCCTACCACTTCTTACATGGGAGACCAACACCCATCTGGCTCCAACCTCCCTTCATGGAGCTGTAGAGAGCAATGAGGTCTCCCCTCAACCTCCTCTTCTCCAGACTAAACAACCCCAGCTCCATCAGCTGCTCCTCACCAGCCCTGTTCTCCAGACCCTTCACCAGCTTTGTTGCCCTTCTCTGGACTTGCTCCAACCCCTCAATGTCCTTCTTGGAGTAAGGGGCCCAAAACAGACCACAGTACTCAAGGTGTAGCCCCACCAATACCCAGTAGAGGGGACAATCCCTGCCCTGATCCTGCTTGCTACACCATTGCTGATCCAGGCCAGAATGCTGGTGGCCTTCTTGGCCACCTGGGCATCCTGCTTTAGTTCATTCATTCTAGACATCTGCACATTAGATGGATCAAACACATTTCCTTTCTATAATTAGTTTAAATACCCATAAACTCATTTGTACATCCCTTCCACATGCATTGCACGCACGTGTACACACACGAGGATTCACATAGCACAGATAGAGGAGTACCATGAGTGAAACCTGAGTACCATCAAAGTCAGTGAAGAATTTACCTTTTCTTTGAGTTGGGCCAAACTCAACTTTCTAAACAACACCACAGAGCCTCACTGCAATATGGACTGAGAATATCAAACCCCTGCTCTGACACCTTTATATAGCCAGACAATTATTTCTGTTTGGCTTCAGACTGGAAGAAGCTACATTGAGATTAGACACTAGGCAGAAATTCTTTCCTACGAGGGTGGTGAGGCACTGGAACAGGTTGTCCAGAACATCTGTGCAGGCTCCAAGCCTAGAACTGTTGAAAGCCAGGCTGGATGGGGCCTTGAGCAACTGGGTCTTGTGGGAGGGGAGGGAGGTGCATGTCTGTGGCAGGGGGGTTGGAACTAGATGATCTCTGTGGTCCCTTCTAGCCCTAACCATTCTATGATTCTGTGACTTGTCCCACTGCTTATGCCTAAAACAGAATGAAAGACCATGGTCTGAAGCTCTTATATGCTGCATTTTGCTGGCATCTCAAGCTTCTTGATGCTACAAGGAGAATTTTGGATCGCCAACGCAAACCCAGCATCCTTCACAAAGAATGCTCTGACCACCCAAGGCACACTTTCAACCTTTGTCATTTGGAAAGGAGTGGGACATGGTCTTCAGAGAAGTCTCAAATCATTCCTAGAAGCTGATGTCAACATCATCTCTGTGCTTGAAACATGCCCTAAAATTGCCTCCGTGAACAGTTATTATTAATGCTCCCAGCCCAAATAGCTTAAATCAGCTCTCATCAGTTTGGTTTTCCTGCAAACCACCACAATCAAGTCTTTTTCCTTGCTTCCTTTCAGATGGAAAAATTTCCTTTCAAATTACACTGGGCCAAGACCTAGGATGGGCTTTCTACCAATGATGTGTTAGTCTTGTGATCTGGGAGTCTGAAAAAAATGAGTTTTATAGCACTGGAGGTGGGAAGCTTCCAGCTTTCCAACAGAATGCTAGCACTCATTTTTAGCTCTGATAGGCCTTGAGATAGCAGACTCTGGGACTGAAACCCCCTCACGTATGGAAAAGCTATTACAGGAAAAATGCAAGATGTTTCTAAAATACATTTGTCACCAAGTCATAGCAGGGTTGTTTTTTTCCCCTTAGTATTAGTGGAGCTTGGCTTGCTACATGCAGCCATATAAAAAAAAATTGTATTGATAGAGTTAAAAAGTCCTCTGTAAATGTCTAACATATTTTTCCTAATGCAAAATATGCAGGAGGTTCAAAATGCATCCCAGTTTCCTGTGGGATGGTCAGCATAACTTTTTCTGTCCTTCTTGCTTAAAATAACGCAGGCAGCTCAAGCTGAAGACAATCAAACCTTTATCCATGCCCCCCCCCCAGCCCAAAGAAGGAGAAATGGCTATTTGATAATGTACACAAACACTCACACATCTACGCATACCAGAAGGTGGGAAAGAACATTGGCAGGAGAGAGAAAGCAGAAAGGAGTTTGGGGCTTGGCAAGAGTGAAACTGGGCTAAGTGCTGCAGAAAGGAGCCTGTTCCAGATGGGGATTGCACTGTGGGAACAGACATGTGGGGATGTTGGTAGAGCAGGCAGGAGAAGAAGGTGGTAATATGGTAACCATGGGCTCTGTGTGTGCACAACTGAGGCAAGGATGACACTGTGCACGGTCCCGACTGTGGGAGCTGGCATTTTGGAGTGAAATTCCAAGCTTGAGGCAAGAGAGGAAATGTTTCTGACAGGTTGGGGCCTTCAGGGTGGAGGCTTTCTGGGTTTGAATAGGAGCACCTTGGAAAAAAAATCCTCTAAATCATGGATTAATTTTGGGAGGAGAAACAGGCTATGGACGAGGTGAGCTCATGTGTGTGCTCACAGTGTGTGAGCACACTGCCAGCCAGGGACTTGGGGAGATCTGGAGAAGGTATTTACGAGGTCGGCTTCATTCTAACACCTGCTCTGAGTTCTTTTGTTGAGTAGGAGGTGGACTTCATTCTAACTACATCCACTCTGAGCTCTTTTGGTGAGTAGGAGGTGGGCTTCATTTTAACTACACCCACTCTGAGCTCTTTTGGTGAGTAGGAGGTGGGCTTCATTCTAGCTACACCCACTCTGAGCTCTTTTGGTGAGTAGGAGGTGGGCTGCATTCTAGCTACACCCACTCTGAGCTCTTTTGGTGAGTAGGAGGTGGGCTTCATTTTAACTACACCCCTTCTGAGCTCATCTGGTGAGAGGGAAAATACTTCCAGAATCAGATCCTCTCCTCTTTTCCACAGCCTCCTTGCAGAGCAGTCTCTGCCTCTCCCTTGGTAACCAGCAGCATTTTCTCTAGAGCACCAGAAACAAATGGAAAAACCCTCGAAATAAACTCCAGCAGAAAAACAGAAACAGTAACCATCCCTTTCAGAAAGAAATTACCCAAATAACAGAACTTTGTGAACTGGATAATTTCTCGCAGTAGTGACAAACCACAGCAGTCAAACCACAGGAGATCCATGTCCCAGCCAACTGACAGAGCTAAGAAACAGTCATTTGAGGAAACTCCTGGCCATTCTCCATCCTCCATTCTTGGAGGAACACTACTGAGATCAGCACTACGACAACAAAGACTGATTTGGCCCCCATTCTTCCTGTTTCTTGCCTCTCATCACCACTTTAGTAACAAATAAACAATTTTTTTTAAAGCTTCAGACAAAGGCCACGAGGGGATACAAAGTCACACAAGCAGGAACTCCCCTGTCGTTTGTGTCTTTGCAAATGTTTAGGCTTTGGGTCAACAGCATCTCAGACTAAAGAAAACACCTTGTGGGCTTGCTCGTGTCATTGCTAGCTGAAAAGCACCAAATCATGGAGTCATTAAAGTTGGAAAATACCTTTAAGATCATTAATCTTAAAGTCCAAAATCATCATAAGTCCAACCATCAACCCAAAACTACCATGGCCATTAAACCCTGTTCCCAAGTGCCATAGCCACAGGTTTCTTGAACACCACCAGGGATGGGGACTACACTACCTCCCTCGGGCAGCCTGTTCCAATCCCTGCCCACTCTTGCAGCAAAGAATGTTTCCTAATGTCCAGCCTAAACCTCCCCTGGTGTAACTTGAGGCCATTTCTTCTCATGCTATCACTTGATACTAGGAAAAAGAGATTGACCCCAAACTTCTTATAACGTCCTTTCAGGGAGCTGTAGAGAGCCATAATGGCACTTCAAGACATGGTTTAGTGGCCATGGTAGTGTTGGGCTGATGGTTGGACCTGATGATCTTAAAGGTCATTTCCAACCTTAATGATTCTATGACTCTTTGTTGCAAATTAAGGAAATAATCCTCACCAAAGCTGCAAGGACAGATGAAAAGCTGGAGCATGGGCTTTGTGAATGAGAGCCTGCTAGATAAGTTTTAGCAACTCAGAAGACCAAACAGTGCTTGGAAACGACTGTGGTCATTCACCAGGCCCAGAAGGCACTGATGCAGTCCAGCCTGACTCACTGCAAGGTGAACACATGAAAAATGAAACCTACCTGAGCAACACAGGACCACAACACAGGGCTGCAGTAAGGCCCTACACTTTGTGTCAGCAGTCTCTGCCTTTCTGTCCCAGATAGGAAGGTTCCTGCAGCCATCAGCATCCCCCTGAGCCAGCTGTAGCCAGGAGCTCCCCAGGGCTCCCTGTGCAGGGGGGTTTCCCTCTCATCACCCTCACACTCACACCTGCTCTGGCTGCTGCCCTTCCCAGCCCTTCTGCTGCCACAGCTCCTGCCTGCTGAGCGGTGGGAAGGACAGAGCAGACACAGCTGGCTCCCTGCCAGCTGGGGACTCCCTGCCATCAGCAGAGCAACCCTGCCCTGCCCCCAGCAGACAACTTGCCTCCAATCTCCAATTTCTTTAGCTCCAGTAATGGCAGAAAGGGAGCTGAGCCAAGGCTGGAGAGGGCTGTCTTGCTGAGCCTGTGCTTGTCACATCTTTCTTTACTTGGTGTTTTCTCCAATGACTAATACTCTCCTCAACCAGACGTAAACTACTCTAAGATGCAAACTGCTGGAAATAGCAAGAACCCCTCACAAGTATTTCACTTCATGGGGGGCACAGCAAATTAAAAGAAAAAAAATGAAAAAACCCCAATAGTGCTGTGCTTCAGCTTTCCAGAAAGAGGAAGGGAGGAGAAGATGAAGTATTTCAAATCTAACTTTGTGAAAAGATACTTGATGAGCTCCAGCCAAGATCTGAACATGCTTCTTTTGCTTTAACCAGTTAGTGGTGTGACAGGACTCAGCAGTGACACTGCAGCAGTCATTGGGCCTCCAGCGTAGTTTTTTTGTATCTCCATCCAGTCAATGAACTCCACCAAGAGGGCTGTGTGAGGAAATGGCCTCAAGTTGCACCAGGGGAGGTTTAGGTTGGAGATTAGGAAAAATGTCTTTGCTGCAAGAGTGGTCAGGCATTGGAACAGGCTGCTCAGGGAGGTGGTGGAGTCCCCATCCCTGCAGGTGTTCAAGAACTCTGTGGATGTGGCACCGTGGCACATGGTTTTAGTGGGCATGGTGGTGTTGGGTTGATGGTTGGACTGGATGACCTCATGGGGTTTTTCCAGCCTTTGTGATTCCATGACAGAGCCTGGCAGTCAGTACAGAGGAGCTGGTCACTACCTTGCACCCGGGGTGCTAAACACACACAAGCAAGAGGAGCTGCTAGCACTCAGCATTTCTGGCAATCAGACCCTAATCCCTCCACTTTTAGCACTTCCTCCACCACTGCAGGTAGCACAGCTAATTCAAATTCAGGTGGTGACTGCCTTCCACCAGTGTTTGTATATTCCCACCCAGGGAGTCAGGAACTTCCTGGCTTGCTCTCAAATTAGTATTTCATTTCAAATTTTGTGCTGACTTGGTGGGAGGGCATTTGGCATCACATTTTCACATTGCTTCACACTACTTACAGGGCAACTTAGTTACTTCATCTTTCTTTCTTGTCCAAACCCTAATGCGAAAGGTTTTAATGCCAAGCAGCATGAAGGTCAGAACAATCCAAAAGTCAAAACAGCTCCCACAGTATGAGTTCAAGCACAACAGACATCCCATCTGTATTTCATGGTGCACCTTAATAACAATCAATAAGACATTAAAGTTAGTGCTGAGCAGACTATAAAGAGGCCATCTGAGTTACACCTCCGCCTTGCAGCCCGCACCAGGTGTGCAGGAACAGCACCTCCAGTCTGCACCAGCAGATGACCACCCAGAGTAGGTACTTGCAGGCAGGTGGCTGATGAGCCATGGCTGTGCTTTGGGTTAACAAAGAGGTAACTGCCCACGGGTTCCTGCAGCCCAAGTCACTGTGCAGAGCAGTAAAGCTGGGAGAGCAACAAGAGGCAGCTGGCTGAAGAGACAGGCAGTGTGACACCAGGGCAAGATGGATGCTTCCTCCCTTTGCCCTCCTGGTATGAGGGGAAATAAATACTCCCATGGGGTAATCCAGAGCCAGAGTGTTTTCCTCTGGGATGACTGAGCAGGAAGCAGCCTAACCAGTTAATGCAGGCACCTAAGAGAGGCAAAAAAGCAAGGGACCAAAAACTGACAGAGACAGACAGCAAACTGGAGGAGCTAACAGGCCACTGAAGAGAGCAAGTTACCTCTGGAAATAAAAGTTACCATGGGTGTCCATGCCCATGGAAAGGGGTTACAGCTGAACTCAGTGATCACAGAATACATCCTCAGCTTAAAGGTCTTTTCCAATCTTAATTATTCCATGATCTTTAAGGTACCTTCCAGCCCAAACCATTCCATGATTCTAACATCAAACTAGGACTCATCTTGCAGAGGGTATGAACAAATTCATGCCAGATAAGACCAGCCAAAGAACCACAGAATCATAAAATTGCTTTGGTTGGAAAAAACCTCCAAGATCATCAAGTCCAACCGTTGACCACCATGGCCATTAAACCACGTCCCGAAGTGCCATGAGGGATACCACCAGGGATACCAGAGAGGTCTGAGGTGAAATTCCGTGTTGACAAATGAATCCAAGCACATGTATGACAGGAGGAATCATTTGAATCTGTGCATCAATCAATCCTATTACTGTTGTCTAAGTTAACCTTAACCACACCGTGATGAAGGAGGGTGTGGGAAGACACATGCAATGAAAGGCAACATCTTCCCAGCACAGAACACAACAGGATTTCTTTAAAGTAGATGATATAGAATCATAGTACATGTCAGGTTGGAAGGGACCTTAAAAATTCATTCATAGGTTCATAGAATAGTTTAGGTTAGAAGGGACCCCTGAAGATTCAGCCCCTAATGATTCTGGAAGGAAGATAAAGCAAGAAAGAGCTCTTGTGAGACCACACCTCCAATCCTACCTCCAGTTCTGGTGTCCCCAGTAGAAGAAGGACACAGAGCTGTTGGAGTGAGCCCAGAGGAGAACACAGAGATGATCCAAGGGCTGGAGGAGCTCTGCTGTGAGGACAGGCTGAGGGAGCTGGGGGTGTTCAGCCTGGAGAAGAGAAGACTCCAGGGGGACCTTAGAGCTGTCTTACAGTACCTGAAGGGATCCTGCAGGAAGGCTGCAGAGGGACTTTTCCTGAGGGTGTGTAGATACAGGACAAGGGGGAATGGTTTGAAGCTGAGGGAGACCAGGCTTAGATGGATCTGAGGAATAAGTTCTTCAGTTCACAGGTGGTGAGACTCTGGAATAGGCTGCCCAGGGAGGTCCTGGATGCCTCCTCCCTTGGGGTTGTTCAAGGCCAGGCTGGATGAGGCCTTGGGCAGCTGAGTCTAGCTGAGAGGTGTCCCTGCCCATGGTGGGGAGGTTGGAGTAGATGAGCTCTGAGGTCCCTTCCAACCTGAGCCATTCTATGACCTTTCTTGTTCTGTTACCAGGTGAGTAAATAAACCAGACTTAACAACCTAGATGAACGAGAGCCATTTGGAAATGCTGCAATGTATGAGCTCCTGTATCAACCACATTATTCCATAGTTGCCCATGAAAGAATTTTTCTTTGCTCTGCTCTGAGGAGCAGTTGTTGTTAGCCAGTCTGGGGTGAAAAGATTAGATAAGGTGGAGTGATGGTCTAATTTACTGTGATAGGACAATGATTGCATACTTGGCCTATTCTTGTGGTGTGGCTTCTAACCCAGAACTCTCCTCTGTTATGGGCAGGTCCTGCAAGAGATGTGCTTGACTGACTTTATTTACAATGAAGTGTTTTTCACTGGCACAGGTTGGAAAGATACCCCATGATTATGTGAATCAGAAACAGCTCCAAAGAAGACCAAGTCCTGATCATTTCAGCCCTGAAAGTGTCTCTGAGAAGATTACAAGTAACTGGGAGAGGGCAATTAGAACAGGAATGAAAATCCAGGCTTGACTCCAGCAGACACTAACATACAGAGACCTGTGTGCAGGTGATAGCAGCAGCCCCAGGTCTGTATGGGCACCCAGAGTTTTAAACTTTCCTCATGCTCCTGGAAATGTACATTTTCATTAGCACTCACACCTGCCTTTTTGCTTCCATCCACGCACCCCTGTGCAGGAAATCAGCCTCCAACACCTGTGGCTTCCTCCCTAATCTCCGGCTCTCAGGAGCATCAACAGACTTCACCTCTAACTCCTTTCTGCCAGTACCAAATGCCCTAAGTGCATGCACAGAGAAATACAGGCAGATACTGCTTCACATATGGGAAGAAATTAAGTGCTATGCCCAATTATATTTCTACAAAGTCCTTTTAGGCTGCCAAACATATTGGGGTCCAACCTCTCACTCACTTCTGCTCACTTACAGTCACACTTCCTTTTTCTCCACGGCCATGCTCTGTTTCCTACTCCAGACAGTGTCGAGCTAACTTTCTGTATCTGTTAGGACAAACAACTACCAGAAGTAAAGGAGAGACATCTCTTTAGTTCCTGTTGTGAACAAGTGAGGCACAAAGCTTTTAAATCTGCAGAGCACATCTGAGTGAACTGGGATCCAGACTTGAGCATGAGTTTTCAGACTTCTCCTTTTATTGATCACCAGCTCAGGTCTCTTCTTTATCCTAACAAATACTACAGCCATATGACTCTTCAAACCCAGCACAGCTCCTGTTCCTTCTCTACCCCAAAATGCTTTAGGTGAACCTTCTCATCTGTTTGATCTTTTTGAGGCAGCTGAGGCCACGCAATTTGAACTCTTCAGTGGAGAACTCATGAAAGCAAAGAAACACCCAAGAAAGACTTCTGGATCCAGGTGCTACCTGGAATTTGAATCATAGATGATCCCACAAACCTATTCTTGCTTTTCAATAAATGAAAAAAAAAAATTCAAAGAGACCTCAAAGTGATGAACTGAGAAAGGATCTGGTCTTCCTCAAAAATACCCACCAGGAGTCCTAATGACTAATTCTGAAGACTTTTATCCCTTGAGTTCTATCCATCACAGCAGTTCAAGTCTCATGAAGATACTGGTGAAACCTGACATGTTACAAGAAATACCAGTGGGCACAGGGCCATGGAGACAGAGCACAATGACAGCACATTCCCTTCAGCTACAAAGCTACCTTAGCAAGCCAAAAATCTGCCAAGGGCTATCCACAGCTTAGGTACACCACCTATGGCATGTCAGTGTATGCAGGATCCTGCACCTGGGTCAGGGCTATCCCAAGCACAGTACAGGCTCGGTGAGGAGCAGATCAAGAGCAGCCCTGTGGAGAAGGACTTGGGAGTGCTGGTGGATGAAAAACTGAGTACAAGCTGGCAATGTTCACTCCCAGTCCAGAGAGCCAACCCTATCCTGGGCTGCATCAGGAGAAGTGTGACCAGCAGGGCGAGGGAGGGGATTCTCCCTCTCTGCTTTGCTCTGAGACCCCACCTGAAGCACCTTGTTCAGCTTTGGGGCTCACAACACAACAGAAGGCACACACCTGCTTGAATGAATCCAGAGGAGAGTCATGATCTGAGGGCTGAAGCATCTCTCTTAGGAGAGCCTAAGGGAGCTGGAGCCTGAGGAAGCCTGGCTGTTGAGCGTGGAGAAGGCTGCAGGCTGACCTTATAGTGGCCTTCCAGTGCTTAAAGAGAGCCTTCAGGAAAGCTGGAGAGAGGCTCTTTATCAGGCAGTGTAGTGACAGGACGAGGGGTAACGGTTCTACACTGAAGGATGGCAGATTTAGACTGGAGATTAGGAAGAAATTCTTTAGTGTGGAGGTGGTGAGACACTGGAACTGGTTGCCCACAGAAGTTGTGGAAGTCCTCTCCCTAGAAGTGCTCAAGGCCAGGTTGGATGAGGCCTTGAGCAACCTGGGCTAATGGAAGGTGTCCCTGTCCACGGCAGAGGGGTCGGAACTGAATGTCCCTTCCAACCCAACCCATTCTTTGTGTCTGTGATTTCTGAGATGCATCTGCAGCAGAATAAGTCCCAGGGGTCAAGATTAGTGTTTTCAAACCTATATGACTCCAGGTCACAGATCTGGTAAAATGAGTTTGAAACTATTTTTTGTGACCTGTTATCTTTGTCATCTGAAAGATGACTTCAGAAGATCCTGCTCTGATATACCCCAGCAGGGCCCTGCCTTCCTCCTGGGTCAAAGATTTTGAGTCACAGAAGTTCCTGGACAAATAAGGACATAAGGTTTTCAGAAACACTTGCAGTTCAGCCTCATTTTTTTTTTTTTTTGTTCCACCAGCTTCACTCTTCCTGATTTCCAGTCATTCATTAGCTGCACACATATCTGCAAATGCCAGAGGGTGTTTCCAAAATAGCAACATCTAGATATTGAAAGCTGTCTCATTGCAGTATTAAAGCAATCTTTTTTCCGTGCTCTCATCACCAGCAGACACAAAGAGCAAGAACACCAAGGTCCTCCTTAGACTTTGTTTCATTGTTCTAGCTGTAAAAATATCAAGCTTCTAATCATTCACCAAATGTTTCTTCAATTAGAAAACTTCAGTATTTTGGCCTCAATCTATGTCCCAGGCAGCCAGTTTTTTTTCTGGATCACACAGAAAATAGGAACATTGTTGTTTGAATGGAATGAAGCCGTGTCAGGAGAAGTGCAGACTGGACAGTAAGAAAAGGCTCTTCACTGACAGGGTCAGTCACTGGAACAAGCTTCCCAGGGAAGGGGTCACAGCACCAAGCCTGTCAGAGTTCAAGGAGTACTCTTAGGATTATAGTTTAGTTTCAGATAGAGCTGTGAGGGGCAGGGAGTTGGACAAGATGACATGGATCATTGGAAGTGTCTGCTGAAGTTCTGGTAAGAAGAGTTCCCACTGGAAGCCCTTGTTTTAAACAGGTCATCACAACGGGACTGGTCTTCAGCTTCCTCTGAATAAGGGTGACCTATTTTTCTATAAAGCCTTTGGGCAAAAACTATTCCTGAACAGCCGCTTTTGTGCTGCCTCTCTGGTTAGAGGTGGCTCTATGGTTCTCCTCCCCAGAAGCACTGCGAGGAGGTGGCACATGTTCTCCTTCCTTGGGGGAGCTTTAAGGAAAAACTGAGATTACAAATAAACACTCTTCTCTGGGCAGACTCCAGAACACTGACCCCCTGCACTTGGGTCACAACAACCCCATGAAGGCTCCAGGCTTGGGACAGAGTGGCTGGGAACTGCCCAGCAGAGAAGGACCTGGGGGTGTTGATCAACAACTGGCTGAAGATGAGCCAGGGTGTGCCCAGGTGGCCATGAAGGCCACCAACATAGTGGCCTGGATCAGCAATGGTGTGGCCAGCAGGAGCAGGGCAGGGATTGTTCCCTTCACTCAGCAACAGTGAGGCCACACCTTGAGTCCTGGGATCAGTTTTGGGCCCTCACTCCAAGGACACTGAGGAGCTGGAGCAGGTCCAGAGAAGGACAACAATGCTGGGGAAAGGTCTGGAGAACAGGGCTTGGGAGGAGCAGCTGAGGGACCTGGGGTTGTCTGGTCTGGAGAAGAGGAGGCTGAAGGGAGACCTTGCAAGGAGGTCAGAGCCAGGTGGGGTTTGGTCTCTTCTCCCTAGTAACAAGTGACAGGATGAGAGGAAGTGGTCTCAAGTTGTGCCAGGGAAAGTTTACATTGTGTATTAAAAGCAAATTGACTGCAAGGGTTCTCAGCCATTGGAAGAAGCTCCCCAGGGAGGTGGTTGAATCCCCATCCCTGAAGGCGTTTCAAAGACGCAGAGATGTGGTGCTGAGGGCCATGGTTTAGCCCCAGCCTTGGTAGTCAGTGAATGGTTGGAGTGGATGATCTGAAAGGCCTTTTCCAACCCAAACAATTCCGCGTGCTGGGTTGCCTGCACTTGACCCAGCTGCTGTATCTGAGTCGTGTGAGCCAGGGTCACAGCCTGGCTTCCTGAACGCCCTGGGCTAGCAGCTTTGAATAGAAGAAATGGTACTGTTTGGTTTTGCTTGTTGGGCAGCTCACGTGGTCACACATCCCCTTTTTCAGTAAGATATCTCTGCTGCATTACTCTGAGGTGCATCTGCTGACATCACCACGCAGTGTGTAGTTCCCTGTTCACACAGAGGAGCATTGCTCACACTCCTCCTATATGACAAAACCATTTTTTTCCCTGTGTTTGTCACTGCTGCTGCACAAGGCTGCCCTAGGCATGGGAATCTGCACACTTCATCATTCAAGGACTACCTCTGCTCAAGTCTTGTTTCCTTCAGTGCCCCCTGCCTTTAAAAGCTAAAGATTGTCTTAATGCCTTCCCCCCCACAGGGACAGTTTTCCCTGAGGCTATGCTGCACAACCCTCCCTGTTTCTGCCTGCTGCAGAGCTGCAGGGCTGGCACATTCTGCTGCAGACCAAGGGGGTCATTTCCATGACATCCTCCTTTGGGGAGGTCCACAAAGCAAATGTCTTGTGGCTCTTAGCAGAGCTTCACTTTACAGATCAGCACAAGGATGTGTGACTATCATTCTACAGATCTGCCTGGATGAAGTACACCAGCCCAGCAGGCAGACCACCAGGATCACACAGCACCACAAGCTACCACTTGTAATTTATGTTTTGTTAACACAAAAGAAGGCTGAGAGGGGACTTCATTGGTGTCTATAAATATCTGAGGGGTGGGTCTGAAGATGAAGGTAGTGGTATGCTCTTTTTGGTGGTGCCCAGTGATCGGACAAGGAACAACAGGTACAAGCTGGAACACGAGAGGTTCCACCTCAACATGAGGAGAAACTTCTTTACTGTGAAGGTGCTGGAGCCCTGGAGCAGGCTGCCCAGAGAAGCTGTGGAGTCTCCTTCTCTGGAGACTTTCACAACTTGTGTTCCTGTGTGACTCCTGCCCTAGGTGTTCCTGCTCTGGCAGGGGGCTAGACTCAATGATCTCTGGAGGTCCCTTCCAACCCCTAACATTCTGTGGTACTCACACTTATGTAACTGCTGCCTACTTCCTGGTGCACTTCCATTGCTTTGCCCACAAACACAGACATGGAAGTTCATCTAACAAAATGTCTCCTGTATTATGCCCAATCCTTGCCAAAACCACTGGAATTGCTGCTACTCAGCATTTCACACCAGCCTTCCCCCTTCCTTACTAAACCTGGCTGGAGCATTGCTCCACTGGTGCTCCAGTGGAGAAGAAAAAATAAAGGCAAGAAATCAATTTGTTTGCCTAGCAAGATACACACACAGCCAATACAGCATCAGAATCACAGTACTGGGTTGGAAGGGACCCTCAAAGGTCATCTTGTCCAAGCTCCCTGCACTCAGCAGGGACACCTCCAACTAGATCAGGTTGCCCAGGGCCACATCAAGTCTGATCTTGAATGTCTCCAGGGAGAGGGCCTCAACCACATCCCTGAGCAACCTGCTCCAGTATTAAACCATTGTGCAGAACTTCCTCCTGGTGCAGAACTTCCTCCTGGTGTCCAACCTAACTCTGCCCTGCTACAGTTTCAAACCATTGCTGCTCATCCTATCCCCACAGGCCCTTCTGTACAGTCCCTCCCCAGCCTTCCTGTAAGTACCCTTCAGATACTGAAATGTAGCTTTAAGGTCTCCCTGTATCCTTCTCTTCTCCAGCCTGAACAGCCCCAACTCTCTCACCCTGTCCTCACAGGAAAGCTGCTCCAGCCCTCTGATCATTTTTGTGGCCTCCTCTGAACCCACTCTGGCAAGTTCATGTGTCTCTTGTGTTGGGGGTCCCACAGCTGGACACAGTACTCCAGGTGAGGTCTCACCAGGGCAGAGATCCATATATCAAACTGGCCAGAGCCCAATCCTGAGCACACAAGGTCTCTAGAAGGTTCCACTCCCATCGGCTCTCCGCTAATTCCCCCAGTTCTGGCATTTTGTCTGTGTGGACTGAGAAATGCACAGACCAAGGGGAAGTTTCTCCCAAGTCATTTAGCAAAAGCACAAGCAGAGCTGAAGTACTGAGGGGCAACACCAACCTTCCCTGTCACATTTCAGGGGAGGGTTTTCTTAAATACATAGAAGAGACAGAGGAGAAAAACCCCGCCTGGGAGAGTCTGGTAAACTGCAATGACAATGCTAGAGGAGACACCTGTGGTGAGTTACCTAAGAGCAGCTACAACCTCCTAAGGATAACAACAAAATCTGTGCTGCAAGGCTGGGAGGGAGTGGCTGCTAAATGCAGAGCTGAGATCTATTCATGCACATCTGCAGCTGCACTCCCACTGCCCTAACGCTCACACACACTGCATGCTGCAGCTCCACTCTGCATTTTGGCCAGAAACAATTACACATTTCTCTTAATGCCAGAGTGAAAGAACTCCAGGCACAAACCCCAGCTGTTACCCAGCCATTTTCTGTGTTGAGCCTGCTGAATAAATGAGGCTGATCTGCTCGATTCTGCTTCTCCTCACCCTTCCTGCTCTGGATCCACCAGCCAGGCTGCACATTGCAAACCATGTCCAAAGCGTCCTTTTAAAGAGAAGCCTTTGCAAGCCATGTCCAAAGTGCCCTTTCAAAGAGAAGCCTTTGCAAGCCATGTCCAAAGTGTCCTTTCAAAGAGGAGCCTTGGCAAACCATGTCCAATCTGTCCTTTCAAAGAGGAGCCTCTGCAAGTCCTGTCCAACCTGTCCTTTCAAAGAGAAGCCTCTGCAAGCCATGTCCAACCTGTCCTTTCAAAGAAAAGCCTTTGCAAGCCATGTCCAACCTGTCCTTTCAAAGAAAAGTCTTTGCAAGTCATGTCCAACCTGTCCTTTCAAAGAAAAGCCTTTGCAAGCCATGTCCAACCTGTCCTTTCAGAGAAAAGCCTTTGCAAGCCATGTCCAACCTGTCCTTTCAAAGAAAAGCCTTTGCAAGTCATGTCCAACCTGTCCTTTCAGAGAGTGTGCTTTCACACTCCTCCTCCAGGACAGTATGCAGGCTTGGATCCTGGATGGCATTTCAGTGCAGGCCATGGAGATTCCCTAAAACATGGTCTGGTACCTTTTTGCTTTAGCAGTGTCCCACAAGCTGAATACAAAGCGTGCGTGGTCCTTTTCCCAAGAACCACTGTGTAGGGCTGTCTGAGAGTATCCAATTATGGAGACACAAAAAGGTATGTAAGAATTTATTTCTCTACTGTGATATATGAAATTTAACCACAATTTTAAAAGAGGGAAATATTCTTCTGCCAGCTGACAGCTTGTTTGGGGTTTTGTTCCAAGAAGTGTACTTGTCTGTAGTGTCCAAGTCCCCCCAGCATGGATGTAGATGATGTACAGCCGACTACACAACGTGTTCTTGCAACAGTCATTTTCCTTTCTGAGTGCAAGCACAACAGTACACTCTGAATTACAGCAAGTAAAACTAGCAGTGGAAATTAAATTTCATAAAACATTTAAAGCCTTAAATGAAAGAACTATAAAAACTGAAATATCCTCTACTGTGAGGTTTATGCTCAGCAACAAAAGGGAATAACTTTTGTTTATCACTGGAAACAGCTTTCTTCACCTAACCAAACAAGAATAAGATTAAGCAAAGCATGTTTTGGCTCCTCAGATGTGCAGACATATTCCAATTTCCTTTCCACAATGATTTTTATGCAAATCAATGCTGCACAATCTCCTGACCTCTTTTACCATCATACTGGGACAATGACAGTTCAATAATTGGACTGGCACATATCTAGGATATTTGATTTTAAATTAAAAAGTTAGTGCAGGACAATTGCAATGAAAAGAATGTGGCTTTCTGTTAATTCTGGGCTGATGGAGTATCAACATTTCATGCCAAACAGAGTAAAGCAAACAAAGTGATGGGAGCTGTTAGTCCATTCTCCTCCCTATGCATACACTTCACACACCATCCCCACCCCCCCTCCAGTTGCTAATTCCTAACAACGATGCTTTCATCCAGAACAAGGATAATGAGAAAAACCCAAGCAGTGCTCCCTGGGGAACTGTTACACTAAAAGTTACCTAAGGACTAAATCCCACTTGTGCCTCCTGCACGTGATAAAGAAGAGCGAAGCGTTCAATCTCCCTGGCTGATTTAAAACCCAAATATGCAAACAGCATTACGGAATCCAGACAGGCTCTTCTGCTTCACTGAGGGCAGATGCAGGGGGGAAAATAAAACAAACCAAACCTAGTCTAATTAAGCTTTTGACTTTGAACCAGCAGAGAAGGGGACATCTCACTTTTCAAAAGCCATGCCTAAGCCCAGCTGAAGGGCAGGTGCTGCATGGTATTTGCATTTCCTGCAGAGGATGCTAGCTAGCAGGACCAAGCAGTTGACCATGAAAATTCTCAGCCCTAAGTGACCCAAGGACAGACCATAAATCCATTCTATAAAATATGGTAAAAGCCCCATTTGTTCTCCCACCCTTTCAATATGTGATGTTGTACATTTGTGATTATCTCATTTTATTGGGCTCTTTAGAAAGCTGTTTATGATCATTTGTGGCCAAAACAAAGGCTCGTTGTAAAAGTCTTTTTTAAATAAGTTGGAAGGTCAATATGAAACAAAGGGCACCACTTTCATGACTGCTACATGCAGGCTCTGCTGGTGTGTGCAATATTACAATGCATGTCAGCAGAGGGCTCGAGTCCCAGCTAATTACAAAGCTAACCTAGAAGGGGACTGCATTAGCAGCCCGAGACATTCCTGCCCAGTTGCATGCATCTGAAAACAGAAAGACACACTTGTGCTGAAACTTCATGAGCTTGGTAAAAACTGTGAGGGCCAGATTCTCCTAACACATAGACACAAAGCTCTGCTGTACACTCCTGAGCATCTGAGTCTTTGTTTATTCAGCCAGCCTCCATCAGATAAAGCTCACCATTGGGGCTGACTAATTTGCCCTGTTCTTTGTGGTACCTACAGCTCAGTAACACAATTACTGTGAGGAGGAAAAAAGAATACTGCTGATCTACAAACACAAGGTCTGAAGGAGACAATAAGCCTGCTCTGCCAGGTTGAAAATGTTAATGCTTGCTGCATTCCACCCTGGGCAAGGAAGACAAGGACAGCCCTGACTGAAATTCTTCCTTATGGGTTCAAAGTGAAACATTCTGGTGAAAAAATGAATGTGGCTTTGTTTGTTTCTTCAGCCATCGTTAGCAATAGACATCAGGGCATTCTGGTTTGGAGCCCATATGGAAAGATCATCAACACTTTCAGCTTCTGGGTCCTTTGCCAAAATACCATATCACACATGCTTTTTACCTTAAAACATAAAAGAAAAGGTGTTGTTCTGGTCAAATAAAGAAATAATTTTTACTAGCATACGTCTAATGTTCAAGCTGCCTAAATCCTGCCAAAGACATTAAAACACCATCTGCAAAACAGATTTTCATTAAATTCATCAGTTTAAAGTTAAGCAGCTAGGCAGATGATGCTTTTGAGCTAACCTTTAACCTTTAACCTTCTTAAACTGAAATCAGGTCACTCCTTTTGGGCCATACCTTTGCCATTTGAGAAAACAGAGAGGCAAAGTGATCTGTCCAAATTGAGCTGACAATCCAGGCATTAATAGTGTTATGGATCAATATTTTGTCAATAAGGGGGAAAACCAAGGTAGTTTTCACACAGCTGAGTATTAATCTGCTAACTGCTCCCTGTCACTTCCCCTGAGCTCCCCAAGAGTTGCAGATATGATGTAAACTGCAGTAAACATCCAATATAAAAAGTAATGTCTTTTAAAGCTATCATCAGCTAATATTTATTGACAGGCCAACTTCAAATATTTATTTGTGAGTAGAAATCCATCGTGTCGTTGAGCTGCTTGGTTAACTGAAGCTTCTTCCCAGGCAATCCAATCTACTTCACACAAGGCTACCCTGTATTTATTTATTTATCTATTTGAAGTATTTGGAAACTTATGAGCACAGGACATGATCTTTATTGAAATTCCCTGCAGCAAGAACTGTTTGACTTAGTTACAAAATGGTTTCCTTAAGAGCAGTTCCAGCTGAGCAGGTCCAGAGAAGAGCAGCAAAGCTGGGGAAGGGTGTGGAGAACAGGGCTGCTGGGGAGCAGCTGAGGGAACTGGGGGTGTTTAGTCTGGAGAAGAGGAGGCTGAGGGCAGACCTCATTGCTCTCTGTAACTGCCTGAAAGGAGATTAGAGTGAGGTGGGGTTGGTGTTTTCTCCCTAGTATTGAGTGACAGAAGGAGAGGAAATGACCTGAAGTTGTGCCAGGGGAGGTTTAGGTTGAAGTTCAGGAACAATTTCTTTGCTGCAAGAGCAGTCAGGCATTGAACAGGCTGCCCAGTGAGGTGGTGGAGTCACCATCCCTGCAGGTGTTCAGGAAACGTGTGGCCATTGCATCTTGGGACATGGTTAAATGGCCATGGTGGTGTTGGGTTGATGGTTGGACTGGATGACCTTAGAGGGCTTTTCCAACCAAACCAATTCCCCTGTACATTCTAACCCCAGAGACAGATGGCTGTCCTGCCTCAGCTTCCCCAATCTGCAGCAGCTGAACTCATCCTCCTGCAGAATAAAACACACTCTGTTCCTACAGAGGCCTTCTCTGTTTGCTTGTGGCATCACTGAATGCTTCTAGATGGACACTGCAAAGGGCCAACCAAACTCCTGTGTGATTTGAATTCCTAATACTGAGCCCCACAGTCCTAATTCTTTGGGAAATTCATTTGGGCCAAGCTGAGTTCACCCCAGGTAAAACCATCTCTGTTCTGGTTCCTACCAGCTGCATTACCCCAACACTGGAATATTGCACTTCTGTAAGGAGCAACCAGGCCTTTTCTTTCTGAAATAACTTGGAATACAGATGAAGGTTTCACTTTCCCACATTTAGAACCTGACTCTAAAAGTGACATTTCAGTGCTGCCTAAAATTATACAGCGTCAGAAGAGAAGCTCTGATCTTCATGGTGGCTTTAAAAGCTCTGGTTATGAAAAGACATCCTTTTATTCCATCACTAGTTAAGCACAGGAAGAGATATCAAGCTGCTCTGGCAACATTTATAAAAAGAAAACTCACAAAACAATAACATTTAAATAAATATAAAGGACTCAAGAAGAAACTTTGAGGTCCTTGACAAAGCAAAGGAACAAAGTCCCAGATTCTTTTTTTCTGCGCTTTCAGATGGTTTTAGTATGAAAGTATTTATTGCCAAACCATATCCACAGCACCTTAATTTTAAAAGAGTTGGAGGAGCTGCTTGAATATAAACACAACTCATGAATATTGGATATGGCTCCCAAGGCATCTATTATTCATGCAAATTAATGTTCCTTTCTTTTTCCCCTTCTTCCTTAGGTGCTCCAAAAGTTTATCTGATGCATCAAGAGAGAAGTTTACAACTCTCTTGGTGTCAACAGTTTCACCAAGGCCTGACAAAACCATCAAGTCTGTTAGCAGCTAACTTTAGAGGCTCCCAACATCTCCTTTCTTCCCACCCTGAGGCCTGGCTGCACACCCACAAGAAGTGAGCTTTGCTGGGTGCCAGGCAGAGGCGTCACATAGAATCACAGAATTGTCAGGGTTGGAAGGGACTTCAAGGATCATCTATTTCCAACCCCCCTGCCATGGCCAGGGACACCTCACACTACAGCAGGTTGCTCACAGCCACATCCAGCCTGGCTGCAAAAAACTCCAGGCATGAGGCTTCCACCACCTCCCTGGGCAAACCTGTGCCAGTGTCTCACCACTCTCATGGGGAACAACTTCTTCCTAACATCCAATCTGAATCTACCCATTTCTAGTTTTGCTCCATTCCTCCCAGTCCTGTCACTCCCTGACACCCTCAAAAGTCCCTCCCCAGCATTCTTGGAGCCCCCTTCAGATACTGGAAGGCCACAAGAAGGTCTCCTCAGAGCCTTCTCTTCTCCAGGCTGCACAACCCCAACTCTCTCAGTCTGTCCTCATAGCAGAGCAGCTCCAGCCCTCTGATCATCCTCCTGGCCCTTCTCTGGACACCTTCCAGCACTTCTAGATCTTTCCTGTAACAGAGGCTCCAGAACTGGACACGGTGCTCCAGGTGTGGTCTCCCCAGAGTGGAGCAGAGGGGGAGAATTACCTCCCTGGCCCTGCTGGCCACACTTCTCTTGCTGCAGCCCAGGACAGGATTTGCTTTCAGGGCCACAAGCACACATCTAGAACTCTGGGGTGACTCGGCACACATCATCGTACTGCTCCCCCCAACCCTGAACCAAGAACAGTGCCAATACCCCAACTGCTGGTTTAAATGTCATTCCCCTCCTTCAAATTAGCCTTAAAATGAGATTAGGTAAAAACAGTCTGTGACTGCTATCTGCTTTCTGAGAGCTGTGAAACCTAGCAGGGCTCCAATTTCCAAGCTTCTCTAGGCAGTCCTGAGGGACAGAAATTCTTGTAAAAGCTGAGATTCTCACTAGCACCCCTAAGGAGAAGTCTTTAAAAGGCCAGCTATCAGGAGACAGGACTTTTTTACTTGCTTAATCACCTCTGGAAAGCCAAGGACAAGGTCCTGCACCTGGCTCAGGGCAATCCCAAGCACAAATCCAGGCTGGATGGAGAGTAGATGGAGAGCAGAGATGAGAAGAAGGACTTGGGGTTGAGAAGCTCAACATGAGCCAGCGATGTGCACTCGCAGTCCAGAGATGAACCCTGTGCTGGGCTGCATCCCCAGCAGCATGGGCAGCAGGACAAGGGAGGGGATTCTCCCCCCCTGCTCTGCTGAGACCCCACCAGGAGTACTGTGTCCAGCTCTGCACCTCCCACACAAGAAGGACATGGAACTGTTGGAGCAGGCCCAGAGAAGGCCACAAAGATGATTAGAGGGCTGGAGCACCTCTCCTCTGGGGACAGGCTGAGAGAGTTGGGGCTGTTCAGCCTGGAGAAGGGAAGGCTCCAGGGAGACCTCCAAGCAGTCTTCCAGTATTTGAAAGGGACTACAGGAGAGGGACTATTTTAGGCATGGAATGACAGGATAAGGGGTGAGGGCTTCAAACTGAAAGAAACTGGATTTAAAGTAGACATGAGGAAGAAATTCTTGCCCATGAGGGTGGTGAGGCCCTGGAACAGGTTGCTCAGAGCAGCTATGGAGTGTTCAGAGCCAGGATGGATGGGGCCTTGAGCAACCTGCTCTAGGAGGTGTCCCTGCCCACAGAAGGGGTTGGAACTAGATGATCTTTAAGGTCCCTTCAAATCCAAACCATTCTGTGATTGTATAACTAACACCCAAATGATTACCAGCAGTACACTTTCAACTGTCCTTCTGTAGGACAGGAGGGTGTCTAAGAGCTTATGCCTTTCTTCTCCCCTGGGATGTCTTTCATCCTAATGGCTTCAGAAGCTGAACTTAAAAAGGTTAGCAGTGGTCATTTGCCATGTGTGACAGCTACACCACACACACACTGTGGAACTGCTTGCTCTAACAAACCAGGATGTGGCAAAGCAGCAGGTTTAGTGGCAGGACATTTGCAGTGATGAGGGCTAAGAGCTGAGACTTGCTCCCTTAGTGCACTGAATCAGATGTTTTGTAGGACATGCTGCAAACCCAAGCCTACTTGACACAGATTTCTCTAGGGACTGGGTTGAGCGTGTGAAGAGAGTGCTATCCTGAGTAGATAGCTTCTATCTTTCAACTCCAGTGTTATGCCCATAGCTTTATTTAAAAAAACAGCAACTGGCATCTAATTCTGAACTTCCAAATCTTCCAAAACTTTGGCAGTGAAACCATCTGAGGGAAGCCCTCTGCCTTCCCATTCTCTCTTGCCTTTCTGTGGCACGGTTTGCAGCAGCATCTCGCTGAATGGTGGCCTTACAAAACCAGATCATTGAAATGATCCAGAAAAAGAGATGGGGACCAGGAATGTTTAACTTATATCATTGGAGAATCGTAGAATCATAGATTCATAGAATTGTTAGGGTTGGAAGGGACCTCAAGGATCATCTAGTTCCAATCCCCCCTGCCATGGGGAGGGACACCTCACACTTGACCAGGCTGCTCAGAACCCCATCCAGCCTGGCATTAAAAACCTCCAGGGATGAGGCTTCCACCACCTCCGTGGGCAACCTGTTTCAGTGTCTCACCACGCTCATGGGAATAAGCACAAAAAATCCCAACCCTAGAGCTAAAGAAAAATCCAATTTCAATGAAGCACCTGGTAAAATGAGCAGAGCAGCCAGCACCCTGGGACAAGCTTAGACTCAACCTGGTGTTGCTCCCATTCTTGTCCACAGCAGATCCACCAAGGTTTACAACCACCAGGTTATAAACTGAAAACCTTTTGTTACTGCCTGTGCACCCTGTGCTAGCTCAGCACAACCAGTGGAACGTGGACAAACACCAGGAAACAACAAGAAGTAACAAGAAATTTAAGCATTTCTTGCTTAAATGAGAGGTGTGCTGAGGGAGGCTCTTGCCTACCCGCTCTGTAGGCACATTTACAGCATCGTTGCTGCAACCCACAGATAACTCCTGATAGTTTAGTTATCACAGATTTCTAGTACAAATCAATAGGTAACACTTGCAAAATGGATTTTCTAATCATATTTAGAGCTTGTTACAGTGACTAATGGTTTGCAATATTTCCTGAATTTTTATATCCCCTAGACAAAAGAAGTTTTTTGTTGGTGGTGGTTTTTTTGTGGGTTTTTTTTTTTGTTTTTTTTATAAGTTATGAAGTTATTCATCTTGGAAATGAATATATTTTGTACACCAACCAAGACAATCAAGCCCATCCAGTAAACATGCTGCAGAAAATAAGTTACCCCGTAATTAGGGTTTGGAAAAAGGCACGACAAGTTGTGTAATAAACGGTATTCATCACTCCCACATATTCATTATAGCCACAGAGTTTTTTCCAGGAAAGATAAAAATATAGTTGCCATTCTGCTAACATATTTATCTACACCACACTCTTTCATGCTTGTGAAAAAAAGCATTACTGGCTTGGAAAAGGAGGGCAGACAAAAGGATGTCAGTGCTTACTTTGGAATATCCCTGGTAATATCCCATGTGCTTACTGAAAATACCAATGTGAAATAACTTGGCTGTGATAGATCAGGGCTGCAAACAGACACGCGTGCCAGAAAGTGATCTCCTTCCCTACGTACTATGGAAACATCAGCATTTCCCATCACCTCCAGCAAGCTTCTAGTCAAAACGGAATGAGAAGATACCAAGAGAGGTAAAACCCCTCTGGTCATTTGTTGTGAGTGAACCTCTTTGAAAAAAACAGTAAAATCTGTCATTCTCTGTGTTCCCATCTGAAAGGGGCCCACAGGTGCACCAGCACTGCTCCCTGCCACGCCTGCATGCTTTGGGTTGGCTCTACACATACTGGACACACAACCAAAGGCTTGCTCAGTTAGCACCCAAACACTTCTTTTCCTGCTCCGCAG
>NC_072021.1:2167947-2170447 GCF_027791375.1 Indicator indicator
CCCCGGCGTCCTGGGGGACAATGGCGTGCAGCCTGCTCCGCCGCCGCGGCAGCGGCTAACGAACAGCAGCTCGGCTCACACACCAGGCCGAGGTGATCAGGCCCGGGGAGGGGCCCAGCCCTCCACTGCTGCCTCAATCAGCATCTCCCCTAGCCTAACAAACCACACGCAAGCACAACTGATGAAAATCCTTCAATCATTTCTTGCAGGCAGGCATCTCTTAGACCATAAACTCCCTTTGTTGAGAATGAAATGCACTCTTCTAGAAGCTGTATCGGGGTGTCTGGCAGCAGGGGAAGAGCACCGGGGGAAAGTTGGGCACACATCAGTTAAAAGTCTGCTCGCCTTCACGTTTTTCATGTGCGAGCCTGCAAGGCTCCAGACACTGTAATCGTAGCCTGATTACAGCCTAAACTGCTCGCCGGTCCTTGCAGATCACTCAATTTGCAGAATGATGGCACTGTACACAACAGCTGAGTGCTCTAAAACTTTGGTGTTTATTTTCAGCCCAGACGGGCTCTGCCTCACTGATGCAGGACATCAGCAACCCTCATTCCCATAACAAGTCAGAGTGACAGATCTCATTAATTGTGGACAAAAGCAGCAGCCAGTTCACCAGATAAGTTTTCAATTAAGTATAAAAGTTTGATTACATCCTGAAAACTGTTGTTTTAGATACCTGAGGCATTGATGTTTTCCCCATCTTCCCACTTAGAAGAAAAGAAAATCTAATTTGAATTTTTTTTGCATGTCTAGACAATAGATATTTAGATACAGAACAGCCAGGTGCTACATCATGGAATAAAAGCAACTCGGTGTGATCAAAAAGGAAATAAAACCCCTTGCCTAGGAAAGGCTGCAGTGAAGGTCACCGAGATACTAAGTATGAAGTATAGCTACTTAATTTTTTTTAAAAGTGTAATCAAATCTAATCTTGTCAGCCAAATCAGGGAGAGGAAGTGATCAGTTTAAGATACATCAGAAGATCTGCATAGAATGAAAATGAATCAAAATTAGTTTTGGTATCCAAGATGGCTAAAATGACAGCCTAATTGCTCCTAAATCAAACGTCACAAAGCTTGGTGTGTAATTTTAATCATTGATGAGATCCAGGTTAATTACGCTCATGGCACACATGCAATTTAAAAACCTTTTGAAATAATCTGATCACAAAGAGCATGAAAACCTAATAATTCTCTAATTAGTCCGGAGACGAGCATGTTTACCTTCCCCCTTGGCAAATCTGCACAAACACTGCCTGCATCCTGCAGGAAGCCTGCACCTCTAACACCTTCTTCTCCTAAGGCCTTCTATAGATTAAACATTGCGTGGGGACAGCTCCACCAGAAAGCAAACCCCAGCCCCTTCTATCTGCAGGGGACTGGCACAAACACCTTCATCCTGATAGCTCTCAACTCTGACACAAAAGGATAAGCAAAGCTGCTACAAAGCATTTTTACATGCATCCACTCAGCAACTGCGCTGGCGGGGCTGCTCCAGTCATGCATAAACACACATGCAGGTGTGGGGGGCACCAGCATGCACACAGGAAGTTTTTTGGGGCTTTGACAGCCAAACAGAGGCAGTAGCAGCTCTGTTTTGTTTTCCAGCAATGATACAGGGATGTGCGTGAAGTAACTCTGTCCTACCCACAAGCATGAAAGGCTGAGTTGGGGCAAAACCTCTTCAGTGGGTAACACGAACTGATGAAGAAGGAGTTAATGCAGCCAACAGAGCCAGATGCAACTGCCCACAACTCTCCTAGCCCTCTCTGTGGCTTTTCAGCTAATCTTGGCTGCTTGAAGCAAGCTCCACAGCAGATCACAGTACACCACAGCATCACTGTGCCCAGCACGCACACAAAACCAGCTGCCAGAGCAGTGGTAGGCATGTGCACTGTACTGTGACTAGCATGGCACTCAGGAGCTTGAAATAATTTTAGGTAGTTTCAAAAAAAAAAATGTTCTGCAGCACAGCACCTCATCCTTCCTCTTCTTCCCACAGCCCTGCACTGAACAGGGTCTTGCTGTGGCAATTTCCAGTCTGAAAAGACATTTTAGCAGAACCAAACCAGATTTTTAAACCTTCCATCACATAACCAAAGGGAAGAAAAAAAGAAAAAAACCAACTAAAACAGCCAAAGCAGCCCAGTAACAAGTGTCATAACATCGCTTCTGTTACCTCATCAACATTTTTAACTAAACTGCACATTTACAGTTATCAGCCTCCTTACGTAACGTGGGTATTCATCAGCCCTAAACAATGACATCAGCCCTCTGATCGCAATTGTATAAACAAGAGCATATTTCACTCCAATTCAAACAAATACTAAATCTTTGAACTGAGGAGCAGCAGAGAGAGTGAGAGAGAGAGAGAGAGAGAAGCTGTAACATACACTGCCATGCTGCAGCTGTTTACAGTCTCTGTGGCCATGTTTGTTGTAAGGTTAAGGGTAGGCGAAATCCTGATACCTTGATGTGTAATTCAAGATTACCGGGAT
>NC_072021.1:2172947-2267947 GCF_027791375.1 Indicator indicator
CAGCACGAGAGAAAATGCTTCTGCAAGAAGGAATTAATGAAGAGAACTGCAAAAGAATGTGTGACGACCTCTCCTGACACGGCAAAAACTTTCCGCCCATGTCACGACAAAGGGGAGAAGGTAATTAAGTTTGAATAGAGGGATGTAACGAAATATATTATGCATCTGAACCAGTACACTGAAAGGACAGGAGGGGGGGTGTGGAAAAGTTTGCAAAAGCCAAACTTGAGCGTACTGTTCAAGTCGATTATTTTCCTCTCATGTCCCTCTTATCAGCCATAAAGGCTAGGACCAAACATCACTGCAGCTGATTCCTGAACTCTCACAATGCGCTCTCCCGAGGCTGATCAGCTCTCTCCTTCCCTGGCAGCAGAGGATTTGCCTCTTTGTTTTCCATCCCGAGGAGCAAGGGGGAAAGTGTACACAATGGCCATAACGCTATTATGGGCTTTGGAATTTTTAATTTAATTGTAATGGTGAAGAACTGTTGCATTACTCCCCTGTCTTCTTTCCACAGCTTTAATGAAACCGCTGCAGCTGTTCTCCCTTTAAAAGCCAGCTCAGCAAGCTCAGCTTGACAAAGCTACTGTGCAGTATGTTTCTTCTCTTCTGGTGGTTGTTGTTGATTGTCTCAGGGAAATGTTGCAACCATTACACAAGACTGGCTAGGTCTGCAAACAAATTTGGCTGCTTTTTGTTTGGTTGGGTTTTTCTTCCAGCCACCCCAACCTCCAGTTTACACTTCTGTTTGTGCTAAGTGAGCATTAATAGCTCAGGGTGGTGTGAGACAAGAACAGGGACCGTAATTATCCTTCTCATTCTCGCTTTCATACCATATTTCCACTCTTCCACCTGACACTGAGGTTCTCCAGTGATTACTTCATTAGTGATGAAGAATGGCCTAATCAGCTAAAGTATTGCCAGAAAACTCTTGTTTGCCAATACTAGGAGGAGGCACCAACTTTTCCCCTTTCTTTCTTTCTTTTGGGAGAAAGGTGCACATCTGAATGACAGTGACCCAGTGAACATTAGAGCATTAATCATCTCCCTTTGTCTCATCTATGCAAAGCAGGATTAAGAGTTAAAATGATGACTGCTTAATCCCTTTGATTTTCTTTTACTAAATAAATACTAATCTACAAATCAATCAGCCCCTGTGTTATAACACACACAATATACACCATGAAAGGTTATGTAAATTACACTCCATTTCACAAGCAGACCACTAATGAGAAAAGCCCCCACGCTCTCCCTTTTCACCCCCAAAGTCCCCACTACATTTGGAAGTTCAAGTTAATAATCCTGCTAAACATAAAGCTTAGCTATCAGATCCATATTCCTTTTTTCCTTTTCAAGAAATTTGCTGCATCAATCATTTTAGGAATTAATAAATCATATTTACTGTGTTTATTCGTATGTCAATACTCCCAATCTGTAAAGCTTTCATCATCTAATCTCTTTAACTCTGGCTGAAGTTAGTTTACATTAGATGTTGTTTTAAACTCACATGGAACTAAATTAAATAGAAGCAGCTAGAAAATTAATCCTAATTGTCTTGGTGAAAAATCCCCCTGCCTGGATCTGTCACCTGTTCTCAAACACTATCAAAGAGATCCTTTGCACTCACAGCTTTGGAGAAAAACATTACAGAAATGGAAGGGTTCACTTCCTTCGACTTACATCTCATTGAGCAACAATGCAACGTTAGCATAAGGAAGCGTATTTAAAAAACACTTTAATGGTGTAAAGCAGAGTGGCATCCCCTTTCCAAGTCTGAATCATCACAAACTTTGTGACTCCACCAAAGTCTGCCTGTGTCCTCTGTCAGCACATGTGGAAGGTTAAAATTGAATTGCAAAGCTAACAAATCATGACTAGGGAGGCAAAGTGGCTCTACAATATGCACCTACCTCCCCCTTTGCTGTCTCAAAGCCCACTGTGAAATAAATGGTAAAGTACTCTTTTTGTCTGCCTAATATTCATTTGCTCGCATGCTAAAATTCTGCAATCACCTGTCTAGAAGTGGGCACAAGGCAGGTAGTCAAGCAAACATTCCAGGTCTCTGGGAGATGTAACTACAACTCCAGATGACTTCAGAAAGAACCTTGAGGGAACCAGAAAAAAAAAAAAAAAAAAAAAAAGATTGGAGCTTTTGAGCACATTTTACAAGAGAGCAAGGCTCTTCCTATTATGCATCTGGGAAAAAAAAAAAGGCAAGCTGTGGGTACTGCAAATCACGTTAAACATTTAAATATGCCTCTGGATTAAAAGCAGCCTGGTCAGTGGAAATACAGGATGCTTTTGAAACAGTTTAGTTATTAATAAAGCTTTTGTTTTTTCTAGAATATTATGATGGCAAATTTGTTTTGTATTGCCAAGACCAGCTGGGCATTTTGGTTTTATTATGCAGAGTCTTTTGTCTTTTTTTTTTTTCTGCTCCGCAAGTTAATTTGACTGCTGTGCATAAGTGAAGTGAGCAATTCAGTAATTAACTTTTGTGTTTTAAAATGTATGAACTTTAATTAGATTTCATTATAAACAAACAAATGTCAACTATAATTATAAGCTCCTTGGTTTAACCACATATTATCCCTTTTCAAACAAACTTGATGTCAGACAAATTAAAATCAAGCAGCCAGCAATTTTGAGTTGAATTTTACATGATCTGCCAGTAACCTGATTACTTTAACTTCAATATCATTACAGGAAAAGTATTTCAGGAAAAATAATTACAAGAATTCCAACAGGAGACAAGCTTAATTGTATTGATTCAAAAGATGCATGTATATAGGAACCATGCTGAAGGAATAATGTTATCTGAAATCTACAGTTACTATTAAAATTATATTGTCTAGCATGAAAAAAGGCAATTTGGGCTTGGTGTCTGGCAAAGCAGGGGTACAGAACGGACTGAAACAATTATCTTTATGCCTTTATACTTTAAGCAATGAAACACCAACGTGGAACAACTTCAAGGCATGAGGGTTTGCAGGTTTATTTACTGACTGGTGTATCTATTAGTACCAGGAACAAGTGGAGCTGTCAGGACATAATGAAGGTAAATGATTAGTTAGCACAGAGACTGAGCTCTTCTTCAATGCAATAAGAGTTAATTAAAGTTTACCACCAAACATCAACCAAAGCAGGATGTTGATCAGGTTTCAGCATTAAGTGCAAACAGACAATGGTTGGCAGCAATTAGTACAGCTATCAAATGACATGCAATGATAATTATACATTTAAAACAGCTAAAGGGCTTGTGGAAGGGAGGGAAGAATCCTCATCAGGTCCTTTGACTACGTACAGTCAAAGTGCAGGAAACAGGTATCAGATGTTTCACTTCCATACTGTAAATCAATAGAATTAAAGAAACAACAGCAACAACAACAACAAAGAGGTTGTACAAGTACATTATCTGAAAGAGGACAATTCACTGTAAGTGAAATGGCAGGAATCTGCAGACTGCTAACAAAGAGAAGTACGAAGTTGGATTAAATAAATTATTCTGCTGCTGCTGCCACTCACTCTGACACACAGAAACAGAGAAGTGTTTGGGGTGTAAAGATTGTGGCTTTATGCCACGTTTCTACGCCAGACTCCAGGTCACCAGCATCTTTAGTTCACAGCACAAGAAAGCCCAGAAGGACCACAGGTCTGAAGCCCATGGCCACAAAAGGCAGCCTCACAGGCTGGCTGCAAACCTGCTGCAAGGAGGCCAAGGCTTACCAGAGGCAATCACCTGGCATCTGAGCCACAGCCAAAGGCTCTGCCAGGCATCCCCTGCTCTCCACCCCACCCCAAGCAGCATACCTGCTCCTTCTGCCTGCTGCCAAACTTACACCCAAGGTTTGGGGAAACAAACAAAGGAAGGGAGAACTCTCCACCACAGACAAGCACGGCCACACGGGTACCCCAGCACACAGTGAGGGCACAGTCCTCCCCCACCACACTGCTCCCTCTCCAAGGCCTTGCGGAATGGTGGCAGCTACCAGATCGGTGTGGAGCCAACGCCAAACTTCGTGTTTCCTTCTCAACCTTCCACTAAATCCAAAGGAAAGATGATCGACCCGCAGCAACACCACGCAAAGGAAGGACTGCTCTCAGCCCCAGTGCTGGCAGCCTGCTGTGCCCCTGCAAAGGTAGAACACCCCAATTCTGCAAAGTCAAACACACGGGAAGTAGAACAAGCCAGGTAAATATCCCCTCCATGGGCAAACAGCCACTATTAACTGGTGCAGACAGACAGACAATTATCCACACATGTCCAGCAGTCCTCAGGAACCGCTCCATGCACTGGTGATGGAATAACTCACTGCTGCTCACCCCTCCTAGGCTGGCACAGCGCAGGCAATGGTATTACCTGCTTAGACACCTACACATCTCCACAGCAGCAGAGTAGGACTGGCAAGCAGGATCCTCACCTCAAAGAAATCAATTTCCTTCAGCATTTTAATGGGCATTGTAGTGGCAAAAGCACCCTGCTCTTCCTAGGCACCTAACAGGACACAAAATGAGGAGTACCAAAGGGCAAGTAGCTGGTTTCCAAGAAAGCCAAGCGGTGACAAATGAAAACCCAATGCTGAGAGAGAGGCAAAGCAGTTAGACAGGACACCACTGAGATCATGAGTCTACCAAGGTTGGAAAACAGAGTGGAAACTGGCTACTGAAAGTATCCAGAGTTCTCACAATGAACATGGACAAAAAAAAAAAAAAAACAAAATGTGAGGGATATGTAAACCTTGCTCTTCAGAGGTCTACAAGATTTGCATTTGCAATCATGATGAGGCAGGCACATACAACAGGTTATCCCACCTCTGCCTGCTGTGATATTCTTCAGAAGCACCTTAGACATACCAAAAAGAGAAGAGGCTAAGCCATACCAGAGTCGTCCCAGTCTGGCAAAAGATTCTACAATTATGTTCTACGATCCTATAGTATGAATTACACCTCCTCAGTAAAGAGGAGCAGACTGCCCTTACCTCTTCATTGAACTAACACAAAAAGACCATCAGCATCAGTCTGTCTCTAAGTGTGTTGCATTAATTCCCTCTGTGTCCAACTCAGAAATCTTTCCAGGGTCCCAGCTTTTTAAGGCTGTGAAGGCTGTGTGTATTTTACATGCGCCTTCTTCATGCTGGAAGCAAACCTGTTTCCACGTGCAAAAGGCATGAAGATGGTTTTTGTTACAATGCTGGCTACCAGTTGTGCCTTTTGGCTGGAACCTGTGTACCTTCACATTGCTAACATTATTGTAATAAAACGCCTTGCTGTTTTGCATAGTTCCTGGGCTGCAGCCTAGAGCAGTTCTACAGATTTCCGCCCCCCCCCCCCCCCCGCCAACAAACCTCATTTTCCCAACTAATTCTGTTATGCTAGGGATTTGTGCACAGAGTTGGCTAATCCCAGTATTTCCCTAGAGCTGCATCTAAGCCATGGCCCACTCCCAGCACAAAAGTGTCTCCAAAAGCCCTTTCGCCCCCTTCAGCACTGATACACTCATTGGTCCTGACATTTTCACTTCAGCCATGACAAATGAGCTGATGGCTGTGATCAGATTGCACACGAGGACTGCTTTATCAAAGACGTATCATTAACTCTCAGCGCTGTCTTCCATTATGACTCTTTTGCTCCAATCTGTGGTGAAAATGCAAGCCGGTTTGAAAACGGAACCTAAACAGAGCGACCAACGGACTGCCTTTAAAGCCAGCAGAGAAGGAGAGCAGACTCAGACAGGATCAGAAAGGGACTGGCGTTAACTAAATGTTTCTCTGGAGATTTAAGTAACTGTACTCAACCTCTGCCCCAGTGCAAACATGGCAGTTGACCGTCTTGGAAAGGTCCCTTCCCCCATCCTGGACTGGGAGCACTGCTTTGCCTTTTTTAGAGAAACAAAAATAAAGCAGCAAAGCAGCAAAGCTGCAAAACAAATCTGCCTAAAAACCAAGTCAGCTTTTCTTTTCCTCTTCTTTCTTTTCTTTTCTTTTCTTTTTTTTTTCTTTTTCCACTTTTTTTTGGCTTCACAATTCTCTGGGCTGGCTTTTATCAGACTCCATTTCTCACATGAATCCCTCAAAGAATATAAAATTTTCCTCTTGACTCCCAGCCACACAATCACAGTGTTTTCTGACTCAGGGTAAAAACCACCGATACGAAAGGCTGTCTGAAGCGGAAATCTCCCGGTTCACGATGAATACCACAACCTCGCTGTCAAGTTAGAACCTAAGTTCCAGTTACACAGTTCTTGTTACGTCTAGAGGGCTTACAAAGTATATATTTGTTGTAACCTCTTCTAGCAATTCATCTGAGAATACACATCCAGCGGAGTCAACTGTAACACAACAGATCTTGGGAATGGAGGTCATGCTTTGAGATAAAGTGCTATTCACTTTTGGACCATGCAAGAAGCTCTTTATTCCTGTTCTTATTGGCATCAGCTCCCCCTTACCAGAGCAAGAACAAAGCCAAGTGCTTGTGTGAGGTTTATGAATAAATCAGAGGTGAGCCACTTTAAGTGCTGCCCATGATTTCCTTGTTGACAGTGAGTACTTAAACAGGCTTCTATGACCAGCAACTCCTGGCAAACCTTAATGGCTCCTAATCTGTACCCTGCTTCATTTCAGGAAAGAAATGACCCACCCTAATTTTTTTCTCAAGTCTTCACCTTTTGGGCAACTCCTGTCCCACCTTTTCTGAGAAACTCACGTTCGGGGACCATCCCATTTCAGTGCCAAGTTTTCACATAACACACAACGTAAAAAAATCACTGTTTTCTCCACCAAAAACAAATGACAGCCAATAAAACATCATTACACCATGCAGCCTAAGTAATTCCCAGACAAACCATTACACAATTCGGCATTTGTTTAAATTCCAGAGGTTTTTTTGTTCTTTTGATTTTTTAGAAAAACGAACCGAAAAGATTTCTGACGCCTTTGCCTTCAATGACTAAAATCAGGTAAAAACAAACAAACAAACAAACAAAACATATGCCGAGAGCAGATTCAACCCTTCCTGAACAGCTTACAAGCCAAAACCAGGAGCGTTTATAAATCACTGCCTTTGTGTTGGGGAAAAAAAAAAAAATACTCAAACGGCTTCGAAATCTATTTTTAAGTAGTGGCAGAGGACTGAAAAACAAACTGATACCGAGGACTAAGCTCAGTGCTGGGCCAAAGCAACCTTTGCATCTGACTGTGGCAAGACACCAGTTGTTCCAGTCCGCACGGCTTTGATGCACAAGCCACTGGGAGACCTGTGCTGCGCAACGTGAAAGCAGCAGCCTGCCTGGAGAATACATTTCCACAACAGGGAATGAATTCCTTAATTTTTAAGGTCTCTCTCCTCCTCCCTTCCCTCCCCCCCCCCCCCCTTTTTTATTTTCCTGGACACGTCAAAGTCTCCAGATGGCCGAACTGGCTCTGTAGTAGCTCAATTATTCTCAGGCTCCTGGTTTCTGCTATACCTAAAAATTAACATTTTTGACTCCATTGTCTCTTGTTGCCTTTCCACCCACTTAGGGAAGAAGAGAAAGCAGTGACCGCACTGCTCTGCCCTGAGATTTCAGCAAGAGCTTCCCACCACAGGGCCAAGTCGGGTCGGGGCAGGGGCCAGGCCTGGGCTGGGTCTGGAGCCAGGGCGGTGTGGCGGTGGCTGCCCGGCAGCACTGACCTGCTGCTGCCTGAATGGCGGCGGGTGCCTCAGTGGCTGACACTCCTCTTTGCAAGGACCTGATCCAAGCCCGGGGAAATCGATGAGGCGGCGCTGGACTTTGGAAGAGGCCCTGGGTCAAAACTGGAAACAGCAGCAGCAGCAGCAGCGCTGGGAAAACCAGCCGTCAGGCGAGAAGAGAAATCCACGGGTCACACCAGTTGGGACTTAAAAACTCCGGTGATGCTTTTCACTGGAGCTGGAACGCCTGTCCCTGTGCGTGCTGGCTGACAAACCAGTGAGAAATCACATTTTGCCTCCCTCCAGCCATGGGTTGCACCTGCTGGAGAAAGTCCTAAGCACACTGCTGTGCTGCAGCAGAGTGGTCCCTGGTTGTTCATGCACAGTGGTGACAGTGGCAGAGAAAGGGACTTTGTTGTTATGGGTTTTTTTTTGGCGAGAGGTTCATAAAACTCAAAGGAACTGAAGGATCGAGGGGTGGCATTTGCCATACAGCAAAATAATTTACTTTAGAAGTGTTACATTTTCTTTAATTTAAACCCTTGGTGCTGTAAACAAAATCAATAACCATATTTCAATATATATATAAAATAAATACAAGGACCAGAATTAAGCCTGGGAATTATGGGAATAACTTGCTTGTTTAAGGAGCTACTTTTCACTCAGATCCTTATTTTCTGGAGTAGGGAAGGCACATGGAAAGCTAGGTATCAAAGAGGGAGAAACTCTCATTTGAAAGTGGACAGCCATACTTTCTCACACAGGAAAACCACCGGCATTTAAAATCCTCGTGTAACACTTGGCAAATCCAAGAATCTTTCCACCCCCCACCCCCCCACTTTCTCCTCCCCCCTTTTCTTCTTATAAAAATTCTGGCTCTCTGAATGCTAAAAGTCAGAGGATCCCACCCCAACCAGCGAAGGGAGTGGAGGAAGCTATGTTTTTGTTATTCCTCAGAAGGGGATTATGCTGATCTATTACACTACCATCTTCTGGAACAAGTGTGGAAATAACTGGGATTACTCCAGGTTTCCATCAGAGACCCAAACAGTGGAGCACCACCAGTGACAGGTGCCCTGTCAGCTCAGATTAGGTGAATTTATAAGGCAGCTTCGGTGTCAAAATGGGGAGGAGCAAGCCTTCAGCAGCTGCCGCTCCCAGACCTTCAGCTTTGCTGTTACCTGGGAAAAGGAACAGAAGTGACTCCCCACCAGCAGCCCCTCCAGAAAACCTCTTTTGCACAGGCCCTCTTGGTGCCTTCTGCACTAAGCACATCACCCCTAAGAATGAAATGGTAGCACCAAAGGAGATGGAAACCTGTACATTTCATTTTAGAGGACCATTTTCAACCCACTACAGGGCTGCTTCTAGTTCTGCTGATATCAAATCTGCACATCTGGCCAATTTTACATCCATATACACTCCAGGTTCAGAGAAGTCCTCACTGGGTTTGGGGTGAATGGGAAGAATCTGGGCATTTTGTAAGGATTTATTTGTTTCAGAAGCAGAACATTTGGCTATTTAAGCACAGTTTTATAGGTACCTCTAGCGTGGGCATTGCTTGGTTCTGCTGCAATCTATATGGCAAATGTTTGTTTTCAGAGTCACCCTGGTCTATCCTGTCCATGCAGCCTTTAGTTTGTGAACTCTTGACCTGAAGGCCTACAACAACTTCTTGGGAGCTGGCAGAGCTTATCACATCCCCATGAGTACTAAAGGTCTGCCAGCTTTGTCTGCGAAGAGATCCCAGTTCCTGAGATCTTAAAAACTGTTCTCAAAAGTACCAAAAGCAAATAAAATGTCATTTGGACAAACTGCCTTCAATTCAAATCTCTCTTCATTTTTTCTTCTCCCTTCCTTCTCTTAATTGAAAGCTGATTCTAAGTAGTGTGAACATGTAGCAGAGCATCTTTTATTTTGATCATATAACTTCGTTAAACCATTCCTCAGAATAATTGTTTAAGGCAGAAAAAGTCATTCCTCAGCATGACTGCCACATTTCAGTCTGGGCCCAACTTTCCTGGCGTAGTTTGGAACTCAGCTGCAGTAATAAGAAAAATATTGGCACAAAAGTACCATGGAGTGGCTATTGAAGAGAGTCACATGTATGAAAGTCTAAACCTGCTGCCCTTCAAGTCCCTCTCTACAGGTCTGCTGAACCCTGCTATCAATAAACGTGTTTCTCACCCCTTTCAAAGACAACAACAAATCTCAACAACGACAAATCTCAACTACCACCCAACAGAACCTCCTAGGCGTGTTTTACCTACTACAGCCACCAGCTACAAGCAAGCAACACATGTCTTTCTGTTTCTTCAGTCTGTTCCCATAAATACATTCTGGTTTACACCTTATTCAGTAAAATCCTGAATCCCAGCATCTCTGTGTGCTGGGTTCCTGCCCATTCAGTAAGAATGCAGACATCACATAAGTTATTATTAACCCATGTGTTATCCAGTCCTACAGTAGCTGGAACACTGCCAGAGACAACACATGGTGCTTGGTTAACAATATTTTAAAATACAAATGAATTTATTTTTTAAATTAACACATTTTTCTTATGGCAATAGACTAATAAGCTGTTCCCAGAATGAAAGAATATCCCCCAATCCCCTTCCTTTAAAAGGAGGTTGAAGGAATTTCATAAAGTTCGCAGTAAAACATTCTCAAACCCCACAGAAGGTCTTTAACTTTGCCTGAAAAGAGAGAATTTTTGTGACTTTATTCTTAGCCAGCTCTTTCTGCATTTAGAGTTTTATTCTGTTTAGCCACAAACAATCCTCACTTCTTACAGGCATCTCTAGGTGTTTAAATACCATCAGCTCAAGCTCTGTAATGAACTAACAATCATTTAACAAATAAACATCTTGCAAACCAAAAATCCAAACCCCCCCAAAAAACATAAAAATCCCCCAAATAAGTTAATATTCAGCCTAACTACCAACACTTTTCCACAGCAGCTCTAAATCAGTAATTATGTTGACCTGACCAAAAAAAAAAGAAAAAGGAGCCTATTTAATATGCACCCAGACAAATAATTATTCACACTGCATTTGATTTACATACGTACAAAAGAACCACTTCCCACTTTCAAAAGTGGCTCAACACTCATGGTATTTTAACTGCCTTAATTACTGTTGAGAGAACATAATTAGAAGCACTGATCACATTGTCAACAGCTAACCAGTTGCAGCCCTGTCTGGGGGCCTGATCCTGCTCCGCTTGAAGGCAGTGGGGGCTAAAGCTGGCTGCAGGAGGAGGCTGGGGCCCTTCTCGCCACCTGGATCTAGCAGGATCCAAATGCTTTCAGCAGCCCAAGCATGCTGTTGGGGTCAGGCTGAGAACCCTGCTCCTGAGCTGCACGTTCTGGGTTTCCAGATGGGGAAACTTTCCCCATGTTCAGAGCAGAACCCACAGTCAGGTTTTTTTTCCCCCCGCCAGGCTCCGACACCACTGAAAAGCCTCCTCACTGAGTCAGAATTGGTAACTTTTTCCAAAAGAGCAAGAGTTTAATAATTAAAGCAGATATTGACTAAACCCTGCTTCCCTGAATACCAAACTTTATTAGATTATTATGCCTTGATGCATAATTTCCATTGGCAACTTCCAAAATAGCTCCTTCCCTCCCTGCCAGCCCCGCTCCTCCCTCTTTCTCTCCTTCCCCACCACCCCCCCCCAGCAAAGTGCTGGGAATCCTCAATACCCAATAGTCAATATTTGGGTTCCCTGTCATGCTGCTGGAGCTCCCCTCCTCGCAAAGCTGCCTTTGCTCATCCCCTGGCCGCGCTGCTCTCAGATATTACCTCACATGACGATAGCAGCCCGCTAAGAGTTCCCAAAATCGGCGCTTCTGCTTGTTTTCTCAAGTCTTGGACAAACATAACTTTAGGGAGAGCTGAACAGAGGCAGAAAGAAAGAGGAGCCTGCATTTTCATCTTCCTTTCATCTCAGTCATTCAGTCAACCATTCAGTGCCCTATTCAGCAGAGCTTTTCATTATGCAAAAAAATGCTAATCCTTTTCCGATGCTTTCACACTTGTATAAACCCCCATTCCTGCGACTGAAAAGCAATTATATCAGTTTACCTTTCTGTCAAAAACAGGATTAATATTCCAATACCAGAATCTCCTTTATTTTCCTATCTTTTGCTTTAGGAAACCAGAGATTATTAGTGGAGGTATTCCTTAGAGCAAGAATACATTATTTTTAAATATGATTATTTTAAACCAAGGGCGGGGAGGGGGGAGGGAAGAGAGAGGGGAAGAGAGAGAGAGAGGAGGGGGGAGAAAAAAAAAGAAAGAAAAGAAGGGAAGAGAAAAAAACTTCAGTTGCTGCGGAAACTCTTTTCAGTGACAGAACTGACCTTCCCTTTGCAGAGGCCTGAATAGAATGAGCCCCACTCTGGTCTATTAATCAGAAACAAATTATGAAAGAATGTGGCTGGACTGGTTGACACTATCCTGTCTTGGGAGACTCAGTAACAGCCTAGTAACAATGTCCTCTTCATGGGTAATGAACAGCCATGACAAATGGGGCAGAGAAACTATTTATTTGCATATGCAAATTCTCACACAAGGGAAACATGTACAAACAAGTGTCATTGTAAGGTGGATTAGGCAAACAAGGCTTTCTTTTTTAGGACATTCTGCGGCCCAGAACATTAGTCAGCACAATTAAACCAGTCTCCATGGAGACTAATGAAATTTCACCATGGTATGAGTTAAATTAGATAGCTAGTTATGTGTTTTCACAATCCAACTTGAAATCCATTATTGTTTCAGAACAATACAGCAATTGTGCTGGGCTGATCTTTGCCAGCTCAACAAGCTCCTAAGTTGACAATTTGCATATGTTAATATAATTAAGCACTAATTACATGAAACTTGTACATATTCACATGCACTTTCCCTGGGCGCTTCTCAGTTTGAACCTTGGCCAAGTCTTTAACCCTTTGGCTGAATCTGAAGCAGCAAAGCTCTGCCTTCTGGGTACAGCCCCAAGGCAGATGCAGAAAAGCTCTTCATTTATAAACACAAAGCTTAACCTGGCCTCTCAGATTTCTACCAACAAGGCTAGAAAACATTTTTCTCTGCGTTGGGGCAGAAGAAAGGGTGAGGTGGTAGGGGTGGGGTGGGGGTAGCTGGACTGGAAGTTCTCCAGCACCCCAGATCCAGTACCCTTTTTGCAGAGAAAAACTCCACTCTTTGCCCTCCTAACAGGTTACCAGCACACATCTGGCCATTGTCAGAGGTTTTCCAAGATCCAAGCTGTCACAGACTTAGGCTGGGTTTAATGCCAGTGCTCTCTAAGAGTCACAAAAATGGGAGAGAGAACAGGGAAAAAAAAAAAAAAAAAGAGCGAGCAGTAACTAATGAGCTTTACATAAATATATGCAGAGGCAATTAAGCAGTGTTAATTACTATGACAGCAGTTAATTGAATATAATTAGATATTTTAAGCTACTGACTAAGGCATAGTTAAGATTAATTTTATTGAGATTAATTGTAAATAAGAATAGATTAACTCTGTGTTTTGACAGGCATAAAAAGTAGTTCTGCAAATTAACTGGGAGAACAGAAACCAGCACACACACACACACACACAAAAAATTAAAAAAAATCATATATTATTTTAATGTCACACCTCAGAATCATCTGCTCAATAAACATGACTTTTCAAACCCAAACAGACAGGAATCTTGAAGAAAAACAAACATCTTGCAGAGATTAAAGAGCCTTTTGTCCTTTTTCATGTGCATTTCTTTTAGCAGACTAAATTAAGCGAGTCTGGTGTACGTTTTTAGGAAGGAACATTTCACACTGAATGGAAAAAATGTTCTATCACATATGAAATTCATGCAGCTGTGCGGAACTTGGTCCAGATGGTCTAAGACTATAAAACAACACTAAATGATAGACAGTAGGGCCTTCCCAAGATGGTGTGATAAAGTCACAACCTCCCATTCTGACCTAAATTCTCTGTCATGTATTGTTTCCTTCCAGATCAGATAGCTCCTTTATATATATAGGATTGATATATATATATATATATATTCAATTTTTAACTGATCCTGAATATTCAGCAGAAAATCTCAATAAACACTTGCTGATAAGCATCTGAGCAGGAATCACAAAATATTTACTAAACGCCCCTTTAGCTTCATTAAAACAATGCTGAATCCCAGCAGTGCCCTGGTCCTCCCTACAGCACCAAACTGTTGGCTTACAGAGGTCAAAAATGCCTCTGTAATGCTTAAATATGCTTCAAAGAAAAAATAAACAGCAACAACAACCAAAAAAAAAAAACCCCACACCAAACCCAAAACACATTCTACCAGCAGATTTAATTCATGCATGCTGCTTAGGAAAATTAACAACAAGGCTGAAGAATGCTGAACAAATCACTAATAAGAAAGGAGCTCCCATCGATTGGGAAATAAATCAATAGGTGATTAACATAATATTTTTCAAGCGGCAGAATGTATGTATATTGCAGAAGCACATATATTATATTTTCAATACCTTTTTAAGCCCTTAATCGAACCAGAGGTTGATAAGAGCGAGCCTGCCCCTATCTCCACTACCAACTTCCTTGGAATGCCTTTAGTCTTTTAGAAGGAAAATCCAGGAGCGGTCTGTGAAACAAGGCTCCGACAAGCCATTCTGCAGTGAAAGATTTTAAATCATCCAGCCTCTTCTAATAGACTTGAGACTTATTGAGGTAGAAACCATAAAAAATGAAGAAGGGAAATTTAATCCCTGAAATATTGATTTGCACATTAATATCATATAGGCAGAGGGCAATTTGGCTTCATGGAAATGACACATTGTCGACCCTTGGTGAAGTCAGAGCCAATCTAACTGCTGAACATGTCTGAATCTCAAGAGTTATTAAGGGCTTCCCTTCTTGCCTTTATGACTTTTCTTCAGCCTACCAATGCAATCTTAAATGTATTATCTTTAAGAAATAATTGTAAAACCTCAGGGGTTTTCCAGTTAATGGAAGGGAGGCTAAACCACATCAGATTCTGAAATGCAACATTAAACCCTTGCAATCAACAAAACCACCTCAATTCTCATCCATCCAGTGCAGGATCTAATATTGTTATTAGAGATAATCAAATTTCATTGTGTAAATTTAGGCTCATGGTCAGAATGGAAGCAGTAAATTCTGCAATATTAAACAGTGTTGGGTTTTTGTTGGCTCTTTTTTTCCCCCCCTTTTTCTCAGCCCCCTTTATACATTTTCTCTGGTCTTCACAAATAAACCTAAACCAGCCAAAACCAGAGGCGTACACCCGCCTGCCCATCCTGAGAGATGCCCACGATGCCATTTCTCACCTCCACAGCCTTCCCTTTAGTTTTAACTGGATCTAAGTGGGTAAGTTTAATTTCAGAGAAGACTAAAGCAGGATCACCGCAGAAACCCAAAGGCAGGTACCATTGCTGTGGCTTGCACAGACGCTCTACCTGACCTTTCTTTGTTCCTTGGGTAGGTTTCACTTTTGCAGATTTACACTTTCCACATACCCCCACTCTGTATTTCACTGACTTTCTCTGTCCATTATGATAAAAATTAAAACTACTGAGCACAGGTTTATGTTGCCCAACTCCAAAAAGCTCGCGACTGAAGGATAAAGAGATGCTACGATGCCCTGTGTGGATCTCCAGCTCCTACGCTATAAATATTCAAGCACAGATAGCACGAATAACTGAATAATCCTGGTGAGCCCCAGCTCTGGAGCCAGGTGCCAGAGGTTAAAACAGCTGGCTAGCCCCATCTTTTCTGCTCTCTGCCTTCCTCCCGGCTGCAACCGCAAAACCCCTGCAAGCAAACCAGCAGATATTCCCTCAAGGTTGACTGTCTGATTTCAACCAGTTTAGCAGGATCTCCCCCCAACCCTCCCCAAGTCAAGAAAAGAGAGAAACTCCTTAAATACAGTCAGTTGAATAGGAAGTGGAGCAATGATGATCAAGGCTCTTCCCCCATACACACACGCACACCCCAACCTTCAACCCCCTGTTTATTTCCACAGTCTTCTTTGTGCACCTTCCCAGCCAAATGTTGATATTCCTTATTTCAAAGACAAGCACTGCGGATCGCTCTGTCAGGTACTGGTTGGTTGGGTTGGTTTTTTTGTTTTTTGTTGCTTTTCTTTTTTTTGCCAGTAAATACAAAGTAAAACAAGTGTTGATGGCACTGAGAGTGTTACATACCCAGGCTGTGTTTTTGCATTGCTCTCAATGGAAGCGATCGATGCCCATGTCACAGTCGCGTCCCAATCGCAGCCAAGTCTCTGCCTCAACCTAACCAACAACAAGCAGGGCTGCAAAGGCTCCTCGCTAACCTCTTCCATCCATCCACCACCAAACTAAAAACACAATGCTACACAGGATCTTTTCAAACGCTCCACCACTGCTCCCAAGGATCCAGCCACTGCAAATCCAGGGGAAACACAATTGGGAAAAAAAAATAAATTTAAAAAAAAATTACAGTAATAATACCAGTAATTAAAAAAAAAAAATCAAAATGCACCATGAAAAAACACCCCACGCAGCAAACCACCCCAAAAGCACCCAAGCCCTCTCTTTTCTCTCTCCCGCTTGCTCTCCTCCTGCCAACTACATAATCCTTGATTAAAAGTGGAATGAGGCTAATAAAAAGATTATTTAAAAAAAAAAAGAAAAAAGAAAAAAAAAGAGAGAGAGAGAGGGAGAGAGGAGGACGGAATGGAGCCGAGGAAATGCAACTGTCAGAAAACGGGATGGTCAGACTTCCTGAGTGAACCTGCCTGTGTCTGGCTTAATGTAAATCCACCATCTTCAGCCTGGCAAGTTGTCTTTTGGTTGGGCTTTTCTTGTCTTTTTTTTTTTTTCTTTTTTTTTTGTTTTTTTTTTTTTTTTTTTTTTTGGTGGGGAGGGGATGGTTGGGGGATGAGGAGGGGGGGAGGGTTGGGGGGGGTGTTGTGGTTTGCGATCTACTGCCTTGGTACCTAAAGGAGGAAGAGGAGGAGGAGGAGGGTGTGTTGTTGAATGGTGGCTAAAGCCTCCTCGGGACGGCGCTGAGGTGAAAGAGACTGAAGCCGGCTCATGTGGCTCCTCTCTGGGTTGGACCCTGAGCAGCCGAGGAGAGACCTTCGGCCGCCCGGCTCGCAGGTAACAAAAGAAATACCAACCCCTGCCTTTTCTGCTGCTGGGGAGACTGGGGCGGGAGGGGGGGGGAGGTTGGAGAGATGCAGGAGGGGAGGAGTGGAGGGCAACCGCCGTTAAGTTGGCATCGGATTGGGGGGGGGGGGGGGGAGTTTATTAGCATTTTTCAGGAAATTTCATGTCAAGCAAAGAGAGGGAACCAGGGACGCGTCTGCCACGAGCCGCCGCGATGGGCAGAGGGATGCACTTGATTCTGCAGCGAGCAGTTCGAGCAGGAACCGAGCCGCTGCTGGCTGCTCAGGAGCAGAGGCATTCCTTTCGCTCGGCTGTTCTGTCCGTGTGCACGATGGGTTTGTTCGAAACAGCCCAGCCCTCGGCTTCAAACAAATAAATAAGAGCCCTGTCCCGCAAAACAACCGTCCCCCTTCGCCAAACCTCCGAAAGGCTGCGCTGAAAGCAGCCCCCTGCTCTGCGCGGAGCCTTCCCCCGACTGGGCACAGGCTCAGCACCGCTCGGCAGGGATGCCGGCGGTTCGGCCGGCAGCCGCAGCCGCCGCCGCTGGGGCCCTACCGAGCCGTGCCACGAAGCCGAGCGAGAAGGCAGGACCGCTCCTAACGGGGACCGCTCCTCTTCCTCCCGCTGCCGGAGAACGCTGCCAGCAGCGCGATCCACACGCACCCCCTGCCACTCCTGTCTCTGCTCCTCAGAAACCTACCTCCAAAAAATGGGGAGCACAAAGCACCCCACACCGTCTCCTGTACACACGCAGGGAGTCAGGGTCCCCATTGCCCTGCTGGCATCTCCCCCACCTCCCCTCACCCCACCTTCGCCCTGGCCCGAAAGCGAAAGTTTGGGAGGATGAGGCGGGGTGGAGATAAAGAGGAGAGGGAATGAGGCTGGGAGAGGGGAATGCGCCTTCAAAAAGCACCTCAAAGTTTCGGGGGGCCCGGGCTGCGAAAGCAGAGTGCGAGCTCGGAAGGGTCTGGCAAGCGGTGACTTGTGACAGCCGAAGGTCTGTCCTAAGCTGACAGGATTCCCCCCCTCCACACTCTCCGAGCTCCCTACCACCCCCAAAAAAAGCCAAAAAAAAAAAGTGGGGGGCACCCCCTCAACCTCTTCTGCAAGCTGAGCAGGGACCTCCACTTCATCCGAAAGTTACAGCCCGAAAGAGAAAAAAAAGCACACCGAACGCACAGCCCCAAAGCATCAGAAAAAGAAAATAAAATACACAAACCGAACGTAACCCCCGGAATAAAAAAAGCAAGCGAGAGAGAGACAGAAAAGGGAGAGAAAAAGCCGCCCCTCCTTCCCAAATGAGAGCCAACACTGCACCTAAAAATGGGGAAACAGGCAGAAAAAGGGGGGAGAGAGAGAGAGGACAGATCCATGGGATCTGGGGATGTGAGTGTGTGTGTGTATGTGAGAGAGAGAGAAAGAGGCACAGGGAGAGGGAGAGGGAGAGAGAGAGAGCGAAATATCAAAGATTGTGCAAGATCAGCCTGGAAAGATAATCGATACTCGACCTAAATTTAACACAAACTACTCAATAAAAGTTAAAGAAAAAACTTACTTTCCATTTCCCCTCGCAGTTCCTACTGGATCTTCGCCTCTTTTTTTTTGTTTTGTTTTGTTTTGCTTTATTTACTTAACAGCTGATCACATCCAAGTCAAACGAGAGAAGGTTCATTAAAAAAAAATTAAAAAATTTAATAATAATAATAATAATTAAAAAAAATAATAATCCTCCAACTTTATTGGGTGAAAATAAAAATGATTGAGCAAGAAGTGGGGGGCATGGAGCGGTCCTTTGGGGTCCGGGAGTTGTTAAAGCATGTGCCGACCGCGGTCTCGCTGTTTGGTTGTGAAGGGGTTGGGAAAAGGAGGAAAGGAAATGAAAATCCGATATGTCTTTATTCTGCTAATTATTATCGTTTTAGCCCTGTTTAAAAAAATGGCTGATTAAGTTGAGTGCGCATGTCTTTGTGTGTCTATTCCCGATATGCACTCTGGGAATGAGAGAGAGAGAGAGGGGAGAGAGAGAGAGAGGGAGAGGGAGGGAGAGGAGAGGGAAGAGGGAAGAGGAGAGAGAGAGGTGTAATTAGTGAGGTGATCAACATTCTCCAGGCTGCAAATGACGCGCAAGCCCCGGAGCTGGGAGAAGCGGGAGCTACCGGGAGCTACCGGGGGCTTTGCGGGAAGCCACCGAGCCAGCCCGGAGGAGGAGGAGGAGGAGGAGGAGGAGGAGAAGGGGCAGCGGGAAAGGAGCTCATGGATACAAACACAAGTCTGCAAACTTCATTAGTAACACAGACACACACACACCAGGCACACAAGCTAGGGAAAATTAAAAATGAAAAAAAAAAAAAAAAGGGAGGGGGGGGAGGCAGGAGGGGCAGACTTGATCTTTTAAGTGTTTGGGAACTTAAAAAAGAAAAAAAAAAAAGAAAGGGGTTCAAATTAATTATTCCATCAGGGAGATATTTCTGTCTGTCTGTCTACCTTGCCTTGCTTTCCCTTGCCCCTTCTCTCTATTAATGGGAGTTTAATGAAAAATAGATGTTTGCAGGGGGATAATGGATGCACGGCACCGCTCTTAGAGCAGAGATGATCTATCCAAGAGAGGCAATCGCTGTCCAGGCAGAGACCAGGCAGGCTCAGTGAGCACACGCGTGTGCACTCGCATCCCACATACCGGGCACATGCATGGCACCTGCACCATGCCTGCACCCTGCCACCCGTGGCACCCTGCACCTTAATTGGTGCCCACCCTGGAATTGCTTGGAGATGCCAACAAAGTGAAAAGCAAAGCCTTCCAGAATAGACAATACCAACCATAAACAACCTCCTCCAAAGGAAGCAAACATCAGAGGAAAGGGTCTCTTTGCACACCATACATGCCCGGTGCATGCACACGCGGTGTCCTCTGCTCTCCTGACCAGCATTGATATTTTATTAATATTTGATCGACTATATTTTACCAGACGCATCTGACCTGTGGGGAAGGGTGGGGATTACTGTGCTGAAAGCCAGGGTAGAAAGGTGCAGATGTCATTAGAAATGGGGAATCTCCTACAAATATTTTCCTGCGTGGGGTTTAAAGAAGATTGCTTCTCATTTGAAAATCTAATTATCTTAACCCCCGCGCCACAGATGTGGGTATGACTGACACTTTCATTAAAAGATAATTAACTAAAACTAGGAATGGACGTACTCTAAAACGCTCCCCACTGGAGATAAAAGCACGACTCTTCAAAGAGCACGCGAGTGCGCCGCAGCAGCACGTGCAGATTTTCGGTGCTGCGACTCCAGAAATGGTCACCCAGCCACAGCCACAGACCAGAGAGATTTACAGCACCAAGGACCCCGTGCAGGTGAACCACAGCCTTGCAGCTGACGTGCCTTTGAAGCTCATGATTCCTGCCATACGCATCAAAACCTTGGCTGAGGCCTTACACAGCCAAAACCACCAGCAAGGCTCTGTCACAACCTTCCATTAGAAGTGCGCACGCTGCGCAGCAACAACAACATCAAACCAGCAAAGAACTGGGTGGCACAAACCTGCACGTCTCTAGGCCCTACACCTTCTGCTCCAAGAGAAGGGTTTGCCAGCACTGCAACTAATGCCAATAGGAAAATCCCCACCTGATGATAAATTAAGGCTGCCCTGAAGGAAGCACAGGCCAGTGTCAGGGAACTGAGCTGCTAAAAGCAGATGTTTAAGGTCAGAGTGAAGGTCCTGATAGTTTTGGAGGAGAAGAAAAAGAAAATAAACCAACAAAACAAAACAGTTTTTGGACAGAGGAAGGGGAATAAAGGCAAATAGAATGACAAAATCGTTTTGTTTGGAACAGACCTTTAAGAACATCGAGCTCAACTCTACCAGATCTAAACCTCTACCAAGTTTAAAATAAATCTCCAGCCTGAAAATGCAGCTGTCCCAAAATCTGAAGCCTGCCAATGAAGTGGGGGAGATAGAAGGAGCCCTACCCCAACCCAGAGACACCTTCCAACTGCAGGAACATCTCCAAGACTCCAGCTTAAGGAAACAGGGGCACTTGAGGCTTCCTGAGAGCAACTTCACTCATCCTTCAGACCTCACCTCAGTGCTGCACCAGGTCCCCAGTGGGAAGCCTGTGAGCACATCCCCAGGGGCACTGTGACCGTGGGTGCTGAGGGGAACAGTGGTATTCAGTGTCATTATTTATACAGTGGGGAAAAAAACCCAACCTGCACAAACAGAGTGAAAACGAAATCTCCCAGCCCCGTTGTTGCAGCCCTCAGATGGAGAGGGAAGGATGGAAAAGGGGCTTTTGGGGCTGAAATTGTAGGGGAGACAGGAGGCTGAGATGCATTGTCCATTGGAGTGTGTGGCTGGAGGACGGAGCCGCGTTTCCTGTGGCTGAAGACAATTAAATACAGCGTGATGAAGCAACACCTGAGAACAATACATCTATTTCAGATTCAAGCGAAGAAACACGTACACTTAATGTCACGGAAGAATAGGGAAACGAAGATAATTTCGTTTTAAAGTTGTCGTGTGTGTGTGTGTGTGTGTGTGTGTGTGTGTGTGTCCCCTCCGTGCACCTCCCCCACCACCTCTTTTATTCCGAGTGCTGCCTTTTTTTTTTTTTTCCTGGTGAAACATCAATATCATTAATGTCATTAATGTCAAAACACCAAACGTCAGAACAGTCAAGTAATTCTTTTTTGGCTGTACATTTCCCCCCCCCCCTCCCCTTTTCTCTCTTCCTGGTGGGGGGGTGGTGTGTATGGGTTTATGGTGTTCTTGAGTTACAGCTAAAGGAACAAAGAGGGTGGGGGGATACAGGCAGGAATTGGGAGAAGAGAGTCCACATTTTTTCAGGGTTTCTTCTGCCACTGTTTACTATCCTTCCCAAGGTTTTAAATCTCCTCGCTCTTTTTCTCTCTCTCCCCACCACCAGGGAAAAAAAAGAAAAAAAAGAGTAGCTATAGGGATGGGGGGAATGTGTGCGTGTAGGGAAACAAACAAACAAACAAAAAGGCACTACGGGATGTTAACAGTTTAGAAGGAAGCCGGGGATCGCCACGTAGCGAGGCAAAAATCGAAGAAGGTTAATTCCGGGAGGCAGCAGCAGGTCTGTGGGATGTGCTAAGCGCGGAGCGGGCTGGAGGGGGGAGTCAGGAGAGGAGGATGCGGGGCCGGCCGGGGCGGCTGCGGGGAGAGCCGGCGGCTCGGCTCGGCTGCTCCCGGTTCCTTCTCTCCTCCCTCTCTCATTCTCAGCTGATCACCCCCCAAGACTCTCCCCTGACCGCTGAGTTCCCTTCTTCTGGTCTCAGTGGACACCCCCCAGCCCCCCTCCTCGCCCACCTCCTCCGAACTTCTCCTGCAGGCACCATTAGACATTTGGCGATTTGTTTGTTTTGAGGTTAGTTTGTTTTGCTTTTTTAAAAAGCCCGTTGAAATCACAAAAAAACCAAACCAAACAAACAAAAAAACCCTCAAAACCCTCTTGATAGCGATGTTTCATTTCAAAAAGAAGGGAAAAAATAAATTAAAGAAACCCCTTCATCTTTTTTCTATCATCCGGCCTCAGCCCCAAGGAAAACTTATTGGCCTGGGCGAGATGGATCTGTTGGGGTCAGAGCCTGAGAGTGACCATTCTTGAGAAGACAAAGAAATCCCAGCCCAAACCGGGCTCGGTTACATCACGTCTCCTCCGCGGAGCTCATTTCACTCCCGAAATCTGCGCTGCGGACACACACAGGGGCACAAGGATCTGCATAATTACAGCCCCAGCCGCTCCCCTTTTTAATAAACCGTCTTAATTCCATAATAAACGTCCTCTCCTCCCCCCCTCCAGCTTCTCCTCTCCTCAGACCCCAGCCCAAGGGAAAGGGGATCCGTGTCTTTTGCCTACGTTCCCTAAGTCTATAGATGAGCCCAGTTTGAAACGAGGTATTACAAGATTTCAGTGCTGCAGACCCTTTATCTGAGCCACAGACACTTTCAGATCCCCAGCCCCCAACCTCCTCTCCTTTTTTTTTTTTTTTTTTTTTTCCTGTTGTCTCTTCTCCTCCCGGGGGCTATTTGACAAAGGCAGTGTGTTAACTAACATTTTTGTTTAACTCAGCAACTTCTTTTCAAAACATACTTAAAACCTGATAGCAATCTCTTGTACTTCTCCTCCCCCCCCCCTCTTTTTTTTTCCCTTCTCCGAGACGAAATTGAGTCTGAACCAAAAGCGTTTGGCTATTATTATTTCTTTCTTTGCATGTACCACATATACGAATCTATTGTTAATTTACAACGCTCCCCCATTCCTCTTCTCCACCCCCCTTCCCATCAAACACATTCCAGTACACATTGAAAAAGGGGGAAGAGGAAAGAAACCCCAAATCCCCAACCTGGTTCCTGGAAAGTTGGGGTCGAAAGGGACTAAAGCCAGCACGAAGATCTTGCATTTCAGTTCGTGCCCCTCACTGCCCTAGATTTGGCGTTCACCTTCTCAAAGTGCATCTAAGGAGCAGTGACCTGAGAGGAAAAGCACAGCCGATCAACACAGACATCTCGCTGAGATTTGGAGCGAAACCAGTCCCGGTTCCGACTGGGTTTTGGTGGTGGTGGTGTCGGGATTTTGGCTGGAGCCGCACAGAAAGGCGCACTCGGACCTTACTATCAATAAAAAGCCTTCCCCGGTCTGAGTCTGCTGCCGGCGTTTCCTCCGGAGCCTTTAACAGCCCTTTTCCAGCTCCTTTCTTGGCTAGATCGCGGGGATTAAATGCCCTGAACCTGAGCTCCTGGCCTTGGATTGGGAAAGGGAAGAAAAAGGGAGAGGGAGAGAGAGAAAGGAGAGGGTGAAGGAGCCAGGCGCCCTCTGGGCTTTCAGAGGTCAGCGCTTTGACAGTGCCCTGACCTCCCTCCCCTCCCGGCAACCACCCCAGTGTTTATAAACAAAAACAGTCAGGACTAGCCCCAAACAATAGCAATTCACCAACTTCACAGGCACTTCACTAGCTCTTATGCAAATCAAGGAAAACGACCGCTTACCAACGCCCCCCCCCCCCCCCCCCCCGCCCGCCGCATCCCCTCCAGAAAGCCCAAGAGCATATTTCCAGCAGTGATCTATCCTAGGGAAAAAAAAAAAAAAATAATATTTTTGACATTCTGTCCTGAAAAAGAACAAAAAGACACTTCGGAAATAAAACGGTTGTGGTCGAAAGACAGACAGACAGAAACAGACACACACAATTAAAAAAAAAAATAAAAAGGGAGGGGGAAAGAGAAAAGAAAGGCAATAAAGTACCGATCTTACTGCAGAAAGAGGAAAGTTATGAAATATTTATACCTAAATCAAACAATCCGCACTGCCAATAAAGCAGGAATCTTTGTTGTGTAGACAATATGCTAAACTACCTCTGCGACAAACAGCAATTATAACGCGACCAGAAAAAGTTATTTTCGTCCAAGGAGCCAAGTTTTCAAAGAAAACGTGTGGATTTTATAGCTAAATAAAAGCAACCACCTCTGTGCTATCCGTAAAAAAAAAAAAAAAAAAAAAAAAAGCCAAACAAAACCCAAAATCAACAAAACCCACAAAAAAGGACATAGAAATTAAAAGCACCGTTAAAAAATATAAGCAAAACCCCAAAACCCCCCAAACCAACAAACCAACAACCTTCCAGCCAGCAAGCAGCACATCTGATCTGACTTACAAAAAAAAAAAAAAAAAAGTATAATTAAAACCATGTTTAATTATAAAAGCAGCGAGCGAAAACGAACTGAGTCAATGCTTTCTCCCCAAAAAGCTGTCCGGCAAGGTATAGAAATGATAGTTCTATAGTCCTGCGTTAAAGCGTAACTGAAACTCCACACTTGAGGAACTGATTACGCGATAAGGAAAAAAAAAAAAAAAAAAAAAACAAACCACAACGTAAAAGGTATTAAAAAAAAAAAGGTCCTAATGATTTTAAAACTTTAGTTTTAAAATAAAGAGGATCAGAAAAGGTTGGAGAGAAAAGTTAAAGGAAATATACCTCAAGAGAAAAAAGACCATCTCCTTTTCTTCTTTGTCTATCAGTCTCCAGTTAAAGCATATGGAAAATGTTTTCAAAATGCCTAGATTTGGCACATTGTCATTGCAAAGAGAGGAGCGCAGTGATGCTGTTATAGAAAATGGGAAATAAATTCAGGATTGGGTGCTGCCTCCTTCAATGCGGATTTATCTAAGTTTAATTTAATATTCCGCAATCACTGTGTGATCGCGTATAATTCACCCAGATTTTTAAGGGCTTTGCCTAAATGTGTTGACCACAGGCGCAAAGTAATTTAATCAGGTCGTTCCCTCCTTTTATTTGTGTTTATTTTCCTCATTAAAAACGCTTTAAATTGCAATTGTAAATAAGAGGAATGATGGAATATTAGGTTTGGGGTGAGCAAAGGCTCAGAGAAGGCATTAGCTTTATTAAAATCGTCCTGAACGTAAAATCAAAAAGCACAAAATGGTTGTTTGTAAAACACTAAACCTTTAATCGATTTATTGGCATTCCGATCGATTAGATAAACGGAAATCTATGGCAAACGTAAAAGCATTTAAAATATTTTCTTCTCATTTAGAAACAAAACTTTTCTTTTCAGTAGGACCAAAAAAAAAAAAAGAAAAAGATTATCAAACGACTAACAGGAAATTCTTCAGATATCAAATTACGATAATAAAATTATTTCCACATGGAAAGGGATAATGACAATGATGATAGTAATTATAATAATGAATAATTCAACAGCCCTTTGACATATATGGAAGAGCCTGACTCAAAAACAGCTTTTGAAGGGGGCTACTTTTAGGTTTTGTGGGTTGTTGTTTTGTTGGCTTTTTTTTTTTTTTTAAGAAAATTGAATTTTGAGGCTGAAATGCTTAGATCAAGTGGCAGTTTAGGTGCAAGTGCGAAAGTTGCGTTCATTTTCCCTTGCATTTTTCAGGGGGGAGCGTTCAGTTTGACGCCGTCCTTTAAACTGAGTTACCACTTCTTAGCAGAAAATAAGTATGCAAATGTCAACGCTACACCTGAAATTGTGTGTGGCGGGGGGGTGGTTGAAATTTTGTCTTCACGCCAGGGCGATGGGAACCTTTTACCTTATAAATAAAACGATTTGCCTAGCTCGCAGGGTCCCTTCCAGATTACGGGCAAATTCTGCAAGCAATAAAGTATTTGAGCATTTAAGTGAGAGAAGGCGATTTATTTAGGGATGGAGGGTGGGGAAGTGCGAGCCGGAGCAAGGCAGCAATCAGGGCTTGTGGCATTCCGGCTGCGCGAAGAGGAAGTGTTGCTGTAACGGGTATTATGTTTATTTGATAAAGAAAATCAATGGAAGTGGCTGTAAAGTAGTTAGTGAGGCGTGTGTTTGGGACTCGGGCTGAATAGTGACTCCAGCGGGCTGGTCGATGAGCTCTAAGAGCTCTGGAAATCTAAGCTAACCCTGGGACTGAAGGAGCTCTCACTCAGCGCTGCACCTTGGCTGGACTGGGAGACTCTGCTCCTTGTCTCCTCCCTCTGCCTCCTTCCTTCTGTCCCCACATCCCTCCCTCTGTCCTTCCTTCCCTCTCTCCTACTTTTTTTCCGCTCCTACTTTTCTCCTTCCCATCCGCTCCAACTAGTCCTTCTCCCAGGTTTATTCGCTCTCCTTAATCTCAATCCCTCTCATTTCATTATACCTTCCCATCTCTGCCGTAGCTGCTTCCTCACTATCCAGCTGGTCCTCCAAGTTTTCCCCTCTAATCTCGAAGCCTGTCTTCCCTCCCTCCTCCCTCCCCCCCCCCCCCCCTTCCCCATTTCTTTCTCTCTCAGTTCTGTTCCCAAGTTTTCTTCCACCTTTTCCCCTATTTGTCCTCACCAGCCAAACTGCTCCCTTATTTTGCTTCCTCCGGACATGTGCTGTACCAGTAATGATCCCTGATGATTCTGCTTTCCCACACCCATGCTCTCCTCCCATTCTTGGGATCTCTTCAGCATCACCGAGTCTTTACTGAAGCTTTATTTCAGACCTTCGGTTGCTATTCCCCCCGCCACCCCCAAATCTTTCTTCCTTCTAATTTACAACATTTACAGTGTTTCTCCTCCTCCTTTTCATTCCCTCCTTTTACAATTTCCTTTGGGGTTTTTCCAAACAGTAGCATGTCCTTCCCATTTCCCTGCCTCCATGTCTTCATAGGGGTAAATATTCCATTTATGCTGTTGCTAGAGGTGGGTATTTCTCCCCCTAACTACTTTATATCCCTGCCTTCTAGCCTGTAAAAAAAAAAAAAAAGAAAAGAAAAAAGAAAAGAAAAGAAAGAAAAGAAAAAAAAAAGAAAAGTTGAGCTCGTAGTTTTTTTTTTTTAATTTTTTTTTTTTCACCGTAACTTGGTTTCCAACTTCTGGTTTGGATTATGTGTCATTATCTATTTTCCCTTATCGCATCCCCCCTCCTCCTCCTCCCCTCCGCTAATAACATCTTTAGCGTGGTCAATGTTAAATATGGCAGATCCCCTCAAAACGCTTCCTCCCCATCTCTCTCTGCTGGAATTCATTACCTGCTGCGCGGAACCCCGCGGAACCTGCGCGCCGCGGCCATGCGCAGAGGCCTCTTCCCGCTACCGCCGGGCAGCGCCCCAGAGCCGCCCAACCGGCCGCTGCAGCCAGCCCTGGCCGGCGGCAGGCGCTGCGCTCTCGCGGGGCCCTGAGTGCGGAGGAGCAGCGGCGCCTCTGAGGGGGCGGCCCGGGGTGGGGTGAGGGCGAAGGGCCGGGGCTGGCAGCCCGGGAGTTTGTCCCTGAGGCGGAGGGACAGGCAGCCCGGGAATGGGGTGTGAGGGCGAAGGGCCGGGGAAGGAAGCGTAGAGGTGGTGCGAGGGCGATGGCAGGAAGGGGGCCGCCACCTCCGCGGGCACAGCAGGTGCCTCCTTTGTCTTGGGGACAGAAAGTGAGGTTTGGGCTCTGTTTCCAAGCCAGGCTGGATGGGGCCTTGAGCAACCTGCTCTAGCAGGAGGTGTCCCTTCCCGTGGCAGGGGGGTCAGAACTACAAGATCTTTAAGGTCCTTTCCAAGCCAAAGTGATTCTTCTCACTCCCACCCCTTTACCCCCTCCTTTTTTTTTTTTTTTTTCCTTCGTTTTTTTTTGGGGGGGCCTTTTCCCCTGTTGTACCCTGATTTTCTGGAGTGCTGTCTAGCTGAGGGGATCCCCACTGGCAAAGTCACCAGTGCTGCTGGCTGTGACTGTGCTCCGTGTGTTGCATTTGTAGAGCCCTGCTTGGGCCACATGAAAAGCCTTTAAAGGGCTGATGTCTCAGTCTTTCTCTGGCTTCTAAATAAACCTCCACCCAGGGAAATGCTGCCCTTGTCCTTGGTCCCATTGCATGGATTCTTTGCTTTCCTTCTTGGGGTAGCCCCTTTTAAGAAACTGGAGGAAGAAATGTGACTTGTGAAATTTGTCCACCTGAACTGAAACATTTCCAGTGTTTGACATAGAGCTGGAGTCCCACTGCTTAGACTTCTCTCTAGGTTACATGCACAAAGTGAACAGCATGGGCCCGATCCCGCCAGTCCCTTCTTGAGTAAGTGGAGATCTGGCCCATGGTCAGACACTCTGGCTACCATCAATGCCTCCATTTGGCATCAAGTCTGATACGATGCCTTTACCTGTCTCAGGCACCTCTAAGGCTACCCAAAAAGGGTGTTGTCACCTGAGCTCATCTAATTCTGGTTCGCTGAAAGTGTGCTCTGTGTTTCTAGTAGCTGCAACTTTCTGCTCTGCTGTAAATGTGCTTCAGGGAGGAAGGGCAGCTTCTGGTCTAAATGTTTTGCAGCACAGACACAGGCACAGATGAATATTTTAATTGGATTCAGGCAAAATACAATCTCCAAACAAGGCAAACAGTATCATCCAGAAGACTTATTAACTAAAACCCAGTGTGGAAGTGTACATTTCACAAATCTTTACCCAGGAACTTGGGTAAATTCTGTCAATATCTCCATCACCCCTGAAATTATTGCTCACCTATATCCACAGTGACCCCAAATCATCGGGGAGAGAGAGCCTGCCAGTTGTAAATCCACATGGGGGTACAACAGGATTGCAATTTATTATGAAGCAGAAATGTTACTGAAAGGAAAATTGGTGCCTATTCCCAAGCCCACACCTGAAAGGAGCACGCTTGCCAGAAATAAAGATCTCAGAGGATTGTTTAGTGTTTCTTGTGAGGCAGCAGCATCCTATTCAGTAGATTATGTTTATTCTGAATTCTTTTTAACCTGCCGCGAATGCTTTTTAAAGCAAATAAACAAATAAGCAAATGTTTCAAAATAAAAGGGCCAGCTGAATTTCAACGCCACCTTGAAGACATTAAGATAAGTTGCAGGCTCTGTGTGACCATATAGACTGGTCAAGACAGAAAGAGACTTTTTATTTCCTTCTCCCAAATGCTCGAACTTCAAATAATAGTTCTGCTTCCCTCTGAAATGATTTGAACAAGCGCAGAAATATTTTAGAAGAGGAAATTATGGGCTGTTATAAAACTAAAATTAAAAGTTCTTTTTAATGCTCTGCAAGACAAATATGGGATGTAGGTATTTTTGAGGGAGGTCTTGTGTGCCACGGAGAAAGCTTGTTTGAAGCGAGTGTGTGTGTGTGGACATTCCTTCAGATGACAGTGTGCACTCTGCAGTTAGACACAAGGGATTTTTGATCTTTTGCTCTGCTCCTTTTTAACAGAAAAAGGATTGTGATGTGAGCTATGCACAAACCAACCCAAAGAGCGTCTGCAATGTATTTGTACAGATTAAACCCATTTCGGGACCGAAGCTGGCGCTGATTGCAAAGAAATGGTCGTAAAACACCTGATTCTGAAAGGGTGATTGCATGATTATTTTTTTTTTAATGGTGGCTTCCCAAATAAAGCTGTGAATCTAAAAAGCTGCCCACCTGCCTGCACAGCGGGGACAGCTTCCCAATTTCAGGTTGTTTCTGGTGTCAGTAACGGCAATGAAGAGCGGAGACACGTTCCACTCTTTTGTCTTTAAACTTGTTTAAAATCATCTCTTCACAGAGACGTCCTCAGAAACAAGAAGTACCCCTGGGAAGCAACATTTCCACCAAATAATTAATTTTAAACTGTGAAAAAAATGTGTCCATTTCCCTTCCTTTTTGCAGTATTTGTGAGAGTGGATTGAGAAGATGATCATCAGGGAGAAGGAAATGAAAACTAAAACCTAAGTGTGCTGTAAAGCAGCAAAGAGGGATTTTTACACTTAGGATAGAACATTTGGGTTTCCTTTAATAGGCAGCCTTCATCAGTTGTTAAATCACACCTGATCTGGTTAATAACCAAGTTAGTCACCAGCAGGTAAAATAATCACAGAATTGCCCAATGTTAGGGATTGGAAGGCACCTCCAAAGATCAGCCAGTCCATTCTGTGTGGGATTTATACCCCAGTCCCACAGACCCTTCCCGCTCCTGCTCCACATTTCTTGATTAACACAACCTTCTGCAAACTTTGATTTTGGGACCGTGGGGTAATCGGCAAACCAGGGCTGTGGGTGTGCTTGCACAAACACACATGGAACAGCTGGTCTGCCTCTTTTCCACAGAAAAACATGGCCCTGGAGCTGTGTGCTTAGAGGCACACAAAGGTCTGCTCGGGTTTGGGGTCTGGCACAATAAGGAAGCAGGATTGGGGCAGGGTATAATACAGAACTTTCCAAATGAAACCCTCTCCTTCCTGGATTGTCCACGACAGGATGGATCCTGTGTTTATAGAGTTCAGTCGTGACCTTACCTGAGTAAGTACTTTAAGTTAAAAGTATGAGATGCACCTAGAGGGGTAATACATTGAGTTTAATAGGAAGACAGTTAATAACCTTTTTTCATCCTCATGCACTATCAATCATGGCTGTCACCAGTCTGCTGAATCAAAGCAAAAGTGTTCTTCACAGATGACTGATTAGAAACGCAAAATCACAAGATCCATCTTCATGGTCACTTTTATTATAGTCATTTTTAAACTGACAGCAACCTGCTCAGTTTCAGCAGACTGGGCATCACAAATAGTGTCACTCAGTGCAGCTAAGCATGAGAAGATGTTGGCTGGATTATACTTAAAAATAATTAGGCCCAAAGCCTTTTGTGGAAGGCAAGAAAAAAAAAGGATTTTCTTGGTTCCAGCCTCCAGCAACAGCTGACGGTTTTCACATTGGGTTGCTGCTGGAAAATATTTTTATCCTTGCACTTGTAGTGAATTAATCAGCTTTAGGTGGCCCTCAGATGCTTTTTAAAAACAGTACTTTTGGTGGTTAATGTGACCATCTAGAACCACTCTGAAGCACAGGCTTAACATTCCTGCTGCTTGTACAGTGCCAGTGATCAGCTGCTGCTTCCCAGCCTTCCCAGGAGCTAATTACCTTGTTAACTAAATTTGTTTCAATGTTCTTGTCTCCTGTTCAAATAAACCAGTGAACAGTTCAACAGTTTAAGGTTATTTATAAACTAAATAGGCTCCAGCAAATTTAAAATCAAAATGGTAAAAGGAGGAAGAGGGATGGGGGGAAGAACACTGACATTGCAAGTTGTGCCTCTGCTCTGGTGTGAATCTAGTTGGAGGAAAGGCATTCAGTAATGTTGAGAAATGAAAGGGTTTTTTGGGGGGGAGGGGTAGAAATATGGCAAGTATTGAATTTACATTGTGGCTTACAGCCTTTAAGCTTTGCACATACCAAGATAAATTGTGTAAATTGTTATTGACTCCAAAGGGCAGGTTTTTTCCTGTGTGAAAACTGTAGGATTGGTTCCTTAACGTAAATAAAAGCCTTTCACTCAACACCGCTTACCATGGGCAAGGAAATAACAGACTCTGATTTGGACCTTTGATTCAAGGCCTGATGGAGTGAGAAGACAGCCAAGACTAATTTTTAAATTGGGTGGGAGCTAAGTTCATCCCCCTCAGAACTCTTCAGGATCTTTCTCCCCTTTTTTTTACAATCTAAATTCCACTTCATCTGGCGAATACTGAATAACACGTTGCTCCAGCTGAGCGTCATCTTAGACTTAACTTCAGAATTCCACTTGCATCTGGTTTGCCACTTAGCTTTTAACCCCAAAAGGTGGTCTTATTAGTAAGCCTGATTTGTGGGGCTGTGACTCCTTTCATATGGCTCCAAGTACTTTAGCACTGTGTATCTAAACCCTTCCTTTCACACCGCCATAACCGCAGCGGGCTGCAGTATTGGACCTTTCTGAAGTACCCCTCCTGTAGTGCCCCTTCCTGTCATCCTCTCTCGAACTGGAGGGCAGGACTTTGGTCAAGTAGGGCTCTTCCAGAAGCCCAGTGCTGTTCATTTCCACCCTCAGACCTTGTTCCTCTCATGAGGCTGTACAGACACACACACCAGCGCTGGGTGGTGATGGAAGGAGGTAGATACAAAGAGAAAGGCTCTCTGTAGACACACACAGCCGTGCTGCACACACGCCTTCAAGCCTCTGCAGCATGAATCCATGCCCAGCCACTGCTTCCTGGGGAGTTCTGCTGACATGCTGATCCCAAGCGGGTCATGCCAGCAAAATATATTTCATTAAAGTATCCCTAATAGTTGTAGATTTTTTTCCATGTCCTGCATAAACAACTGTGAGACCAAAAAAAGGGAAGCAAGAAGCAAAGCAGGCAGGTTTACGTCCGGTTGAGATCTACCTGCTCTGTAAACTGTTTGGTTTGTTTTTCTTTCCCAGTTAGTTCTCATCTTAGGGACACATTTAGCATTTGATAATACAGTCCCATGCAGGGGCCCCATCTTTGTCCAAATCATTTGAACGTGCATCTCTGTTTTCTGATAAGAAATTGATACGCTGATGCTGACTGGCATCTGCCTGAAAATCAAAGAGGCTAAGTGTGCCTGCATTTAAATTTAAGAGCACTAATCGAAAGCTAATCAAGCAGGGAAACTAACAATGCCCACTGATAAACATACACAACCATGTTTTAATAATGATGCTTTTGAGGAGGAGGGGGGAAGAAGACAATGACATTTAATGAGACTGTTTTTTTCCCACCACTAGGTATTTCTAATAGTGTATTCTCAACATAAACTCATGTGCACCTTTGCGAGGAGTAAGGACCAGTTTTAAAGCAACCCCCAGCTCTGGAAGTATAAATATCTACTATAAAGAAATAAAATTATAAATAGGCTACAAGTATTTTAAATTTAAAACAGAAAAGTTGTCCTTTCTCCTAAATATGAAATAGTACTAATCTTCTTAGGGGCTTTTTCAAGCCTGTTTTAAGACAGCATGGCAATGGGAGCAGCCTGGCTTAATTTAAGCACAGACTAAGTTCATGTAGTTCTAATGGCAAGCACAAACAGGATGAGCAATGGTAAGAAATTTTGTCTCTCTTTTTTTTTTTCTTTTTTTCCCCTCTTGCAGTGAAAGCAGACACAGGTGATAATCATTAAATTAATTTTTAATTCCTTAAGAAATCAGCTCCATCAGCCTGCCTTTGGAAACTTTCAGCGTGAATGTGTTGTTTTGCTCTACGTGCTGCATCCTGTTGTTTGTGTGCTTATTTGCTACATGGCTACACCTGCCTAGCCAGAATATTATTGTGTGTTAGTATGTGATGCAAAGCTAACTTCAAAAGACTAGGATCTGTAGAAATAAATGCTGAATTCACTGTGTTGCAAGCTGCAATTCTGTCTCTCAATCCCTGTAAGACATTGCTGAGGTCAGTCTGAAAGTCTGATACTATCGGTTCACACTGCCTTGATAAAGAAACTGTTGCAGTAGAGCTGTTAGTACCTATTTAAGCACTGAATGCATATAAAGATTTTATTAGATTTCCTAAGATGTAATTTATATAATAAATAAGTAAAAGAATCAGTAATTACTGACGTAAGTGGAAGAGAAGAATAGTTCAGGGGCAGGTATGAGCAGGAAGACAGCAGCTGAAGGACAGTGTAACTTTTATCTACCCAAGTAAACAGACCAAGCAGGATCTGGAAGATTTCCCTTTCCAAGTGCACTTATCCTAAACATATTTAGACCTATGGAAAGCAGCCCTCAAATATTTTCACAGCCAGCACAGGGCAGCAGACACAGACACTAGGAACTGCCGTCCCACACCTGCCTTTTTTGCTGCCTGGGACACACAGTTATCTCTGTCACTGCTTTTTGGTTTTTTTCCCCCTAGTAAAAGCCTAGAGAAGGGAAAAGGCTTTTTTCCCAGAGTGTCAGGTGGTGATAAAAGTGTGTGAGTGAGAGAAAGAGAATGTGTGTGTTCATATGGAGATGTTGGGAAAGCTGGTCAGCTCTCAGCATCCCTTTCTACCTGGGCTTCGAAGCCTCTGCTACCACTCCCTGAGCTGTAAAGGGAAAAGAGCAGGGAGCAGAGGTCATGTAAAATGCTTCTGGTTTTGTATTCAAGTTATCAACATTTCGAATAAAGCCTATCTCTGGAGATATTCCAAACCCACCTGGATGCCTTCCTATGTGACCTGCTCTGGCAGGGGGTTGGACTGGATGATCTTTCAAGGTCCCTTCCAACTCCTAACATTTTGTGATCATGTGATTCTGTGTTCTATTGCCCAATGTCTACGTTTCCAGTGGCTAACTGGTTGCATAGTTTTTACCCTCTCTCAGAAGCATTTAGATGGTTATTGGTAGGTGCAGATAACTGCTCATCAGGACTGTAAAATGAGTCTTCATTTCCCCTTTTGCATTTTCTAAGATGCTGATCACATAGCATTTAGCAGGGATTTTTGTTTTGCTGTCTCTGTCTTTATACTGCTATACCTCTTGTGGGTTTTTGTTTTGGTTTGGGTGTTTTTTTTTCTTTTCTTTTTGCCTCCTGCAAAAGATATTAGCTATGAGTCCTTCCAGGTTGTCTGTGTATTTTTTTTTCTTATAATAGCAACCTGTTACAGCAAGGGTGTAAACTCTTTGCCAGATACAGCAAAGCCAAGTTTTTTTCCTCCCCCCAAAATTAAGAGCAACACCTATTTTTATCCTGGACATGGAAACTGCAGTCTAAACATCACACATATGCTAAATACATATTAAAACCCCCTGAGTCTAATAGAGAAGGAAAACAACAGAAGAGCTATCTTATTTCTCAAGTAATAGATTCAGGGATGAGCACATACACTTTGTTTTTCTTCTATCTTTTAGATGTAGTCTAAATCATAGTTTAGATCATAGTCTGGTAAGCTAAAGGGAAAATATTATTTTCCTGTAAATATCCAACTAGGGTTTTAGAGCCCTGCTGTGGAATGCAAAAGGGGTGAAAAAAACAATCCCTAAATTTCCTTGTCCTTGTGATAAAAGAATAGTTTAGGTGTTACAGTAGGGCTTAAAAAAAAAAAAAAAAACACCAAATAAAATTGATCTTTCTTTGTAATTTTTTCTTCTGACTGTATTTAGGCCCTGTTTTTGTCTTTATAAAGCACTGGGTTTTCCTTCTCTGTAAGCTATTCTCCCCTAGTGCATCTTAGTTTAATTCATATTTTTTTTTAGCAAAAGAAACACCCAGGTTCAATCTGGAGACCTCCTTCCAACATAATTTAGCTGGACCTTTTCTTAGTAAAGCTTTTCTGGTTTTCATTTTCACTTCATATTCTCAAATAAAAGATCCTTTGTTGTCTACCATTTGATTGGACTTAATGAAAAACACTCCATTTTAACCTAACAGTATTTCCCTTTGAATTTATTATATTTAAGGACACTGTCAAAAAAAAAAAAAAAAGAATCAAGCATTTAATCTCAGGTTTTTATACTTAAAATTATATTGCTATCATATGGTTCAATGAGGTGATGTAAAAGGAAAAAAAATATTAGATTGAAGAGGTTTCAAACAGCAAAGTGAAAAAGTAGCCTCATTTTCATGGGAAAGTCAGCCCTAATGTGCAGGCTGGGCATGGTAGCTGGCTCCGAGGGCCAGCCTGTGAGGGGGTGCCAGCAGCTGAACTGTGCGGTATCGACTCAATGAGGTTCACTGATTTGTATTGAGGCTAATATCTTCTTTAAACAATTCCCTGTAAATTGTGCGTGGAAAGTCATTGGAAGCTATTTCTCAGGACAGCCTTCGCTGGCTGGCTACCTGCTGGAGTGAGGAAGATAATCAATAGAAAGAAATAGAGCTGAGCATGAGCCCGGGAAGCTTCAGAGCAGTTAGTGCTGATAAAAGTAGATGATGTCAATATTTGGGAATAACACAACTCTAGGATAACAGACAAAAGAGGAGTGCATATGTTGTAGAGTGTTCAAACGGGGGCAGAATTAATGCATAAGTGGCAGATGTTGCCCCAGGCTGCAAAAGACATTATTTATTCCAGGTATTGTTAAATTCCTGTGAAACACCACTGCTCAATATGCTGCATTAAAATGGTATCTGGCACTGGGAGAGAGCCAGGCTGCTTCCTGCACCAGGAGAAATCCTCAGCTATAAAGAAGCTGCTGCACTTTATTGATACCGAGCATTTTCCACACATCTCCTTGACCTCATAGGAGAGAGAGCCTCTGTCAGGAATGAGTGCTGCAAAAGCACTGCCCAGCACTCTCTCCTTGAAGGAATATTTAGAGCAAGTATTTGCAATATGAAAGGGATTCAAGGAATATTTACTGTATAAAAGGAAATCAAGGAATATTTAGAATATTTGCAATATGAAGGGAATTCAGGGAATATTTAGAATATTTACCACATGAAAAGAATTCAAGGAATATTTACTATATAAAAGGAATTCAAGGACTGTTAGAATATTTACTATAGGAAAGGAATTCAAGGAATATTTAGAATATTTACCACATGGAAGGAATTCAAGGAATATTTACTATATAAAAGGAATTCAAGGACTGTTAGAATATTTACTATAGGAAAGGAATTAAAGGCATATTTAGAATAGTTACCACATGGAATTAAAGAAATATTTACTCTATAAAAGTAATTCAATGAATATTTAGAATATGACAGGAATTCATGGAATATTTAGAATCTGAAAGGAATTCAAGGAATATTTGGAGTATTTAGAATCTGAAAGGAATTCAGGGAATATTTACTATGTAAAATGAATTTGAGGAATATTTAGAATATTTAAAATACAAAAGGAATTCAAAGAATATTTAGAATATTTGCAATATGAAAGGAATTTAAGGACTATTTAGAATATTCACAATATGAAAGGAATTCAAGGAATATTTACTGTATAAAAGGAATTAAAGGAATATTTAGAATGTTTACTGTAGGAAAGGAATTCAAAGTCTATTCAGAACAAGTCTTTGCAATATGAAACAGAACCACAACAGAGTGGCAGAGTTTGGCAGAAATCAATCTTTTGCTTATAAAGATGTAGACACTTTTGAGTCTCTTCTCTCCCTCCCCACTTTTTTTTTTCCTCCTTCTTTTTCCTTTTTTTTTTTTTTTTGGTGTATGTTTAAAGATTATTGAAACAACAACAACAACAACAACAAAATTTCCAGTGCTCATTCAGGATTCTAATGTGGTGAATGCTTTTAGCCATGGTGTCCTTATTGGTAGTGAAGTATTGGTGTATTTTTGCTAATCTAATAGTGGAAATCAGTTTTCCTCTTGCTGTCAGGCGATGGATTTTTGTTCTTCTGTGCTCATCTTTCTGTTGATGTATTATGACATAGTCTGTCAACATGAACAGATATGTGAAAGGGAGATTGGGTGGCTGAGACATGCAACCTGAATATGGCTCCTCTTGAATTTTAAGCATATTGCCATCCTTGGGATATGGTTGGTAGAAATGCAGGACTTTGGGTTTGGTGGTTGTTTGGTTTGGTTTTTTTTTTTTTTTTTGTTTGTGCTTTAAAATATTTTTTCCTCTAAAGAAAGCAATTATTTGGCTGTAATTTAAGCAAAACCAAAACAGGTGGACTATGACAAGGTCCTAAAAAGCAGAATGAATGAGGTAACTCCAAAACATATGCATGGGAGCTTAAAAAGCTTTCCCGCCTCAGTTAATAGCCCTTTAAAAACAGCATTTGCAAAGTGCAAAAGTTTTTGTGCAAGAAGAACCAAGCCAGGCTTATCTGATTATTAAATATTGCTCTGGGTTCTTTAAAGGAAATAATGAAATAATGCCACAGGCTTTACATGGTTCTGTTGTCACAGATGTTTTTATTGTTTGCTGTTAGATATCTGGATTACATCAAGGAGGTGATTACTATGTCAGCTAAAAAGGTCAAGTTCCATACTTTTGATTTCCAAGCATCATAAAGGAACCTTTCTCTAATGCCACACGTGTCTCTACTGTAGATCTCCCCACGTTCATTTTAAGCCCAGCTTCCCTCTGCCACAAGGCTTCACCAGAGAGAAGGCCATCTTTTAGTAGGTAACACATTGCTGATATTCATACCTAAGAGAAATCCTCATCTGCTGAACTACTTCACTTTTCCACAAAAAATGTCTTCTTAAAATATCAGATTTAATCACTGCCCACACCGTTTACAGCACTGCAAATTGTTGGCTTTAGAGCAACGTGCCACAAAAGGTTTCTTAAGTGTTTGGTGGGTTTTTTTTTTGGTCAGGTTGCCACTCTTTCCTTGTCATCTGTGCCATCATTCCATCTTAAAACCACAGCAATACAGAGGATGCCTGCTTAATACTTAACTCTAAGGAGAGCTTCCTTTCAAAGCAAGCATACATTTTGATTTGGGACATAGTCAAAAAGTCTTTCAAGATATATACATCAACTAATTTGCTAATCTTGTGCCACTTTCAGCATTTGTCACAGATATAGACCAGGAAATTGGCTCCATCTCATTCCAGCTCTGTGTTGAATTAAAAAAAAAAACCTCTACAGCGAAAGGAAAGCATGATGTGGGGAAAGAATAAATTTAGTTCTTTCTTTAGCAATGCACATACATTTCCATACATTTCACATCCTGAGGGAGCCTGTGAATGCATTCAATAAATACAAAACTGTAATTCCAGGAAAGGGGAATTTTTATATTACAAATTTCACGTCAGGCTTTAGTCTTAAAAGATCTGAAATTAAAACTGCCATTAGGTTTTTTTTTATTCCTTTATATAAAATCCAGGATACAGAGCAGAAAGGAAGGCATTGAATTGCAGGGGCATGGCTATTTCTGAGAGTGTTAGAGGGTTTAGAACAACAACAACAACAACAAAAATTATATGTATTCAATGACAGCACTTGGAAATGAAGGAAATATCAGCTATGTCCAGCCAAAGCAGGGCTGCCTTGCATATCCTGAAATCCAAACCAGGTATGTGAGCATTTATATGGAACAGTTGCCTACCTTCACTTTGTATATTAAGGTCAGCAAAAGGAGCAGTTTCAGGATAAAGGGCAATAATAAAGAGGTAGCCTTTAAACATGATTAGTTGGTATCTATTAAAGATGTGTTAAGATGAAATATATACTGCAGGCGAAGGCAATGACTAACTCCTGCTAGGATGATAGACTTGCTGGATGTGTTTTGTGCTGTGCCTTTAAAATATTTGTGAATCTGCCTGCCTTCTGAGGAGGCAGAGCAGCGGGCAGATTTATAAGGCTCTGAGTGAAGCAGGGCTGGGGAAGATGATGGTGTAGTTGTTTAGAGAAACTGAGAACTGAAGGTTCTTGATTTACACTGACATATATCTAGATGAAACTATAGTTTGCAAATTGCCTGGAGGAGCTATCTTTTATTAAGTGTTTGATGGGTACAGAATGTACATATCTATTCTAAAGCAGCCTAGGAATACTGATGCAGTATTTGCCAAGACACTTTCAACCTTCTTAGCTTTTCTTCAAGCTTAAATTCATTTTCCTGGGCCCCTCAGCCTCCTCGGCTCCCTGTGCTTACTGCAGGAGCCCTTCTCTTAGAGAAATTTTGTGGCAGTATTGGGCATTTTTGGGGTAGGGCTGTGCTGCAGAACTGGGAGAGAGCAAAGTAGCTTAGGTGTTTTTTACCTTTTTCAATGAATCATCAACGTGTTTCACACATAGAATCGTAGAGTGGTCCAGGCTGGAAGGCACCTCCAGAGGTCATCCAGTCCGACCTTCCCGCCGTCAGCAGGGACATCCCCAACTAGAGCAGGCTGCCCAGGGCCATTCTGCAGCTAGAAAGGGGAAGGAGCGTGGCCATAGCTCCCAGCTTCCATAATTAGTGCATTTCCAGCACACTGATACTGTGTTATGATGCCTCTGCTTTGGTTTATGTTGGAATTAGACAGGGAGCAACAGATAAGACTTGCAGCTCTCTGCAAACACTGTAAGACTCCTCGCAAAGAAAGTCTGCAAGCCTGGCAATTTCCCTGCACAGGTGAATTTTGCTTGTTTAATTCCAGCTGATCCAAGGTAAATGGCTTGTCTTTGGAGGGGGGACATGCACACAACGGGCTGGCTTTGCACTATTATTGCTGGCACATTAACTTCCTCTTTCTTTAGGAGCTGTTACCTTTTAATCTTATTTTGAATCGTTATTACGGTAGTGAAAATCTGTATCAGTCAGTACAATTCCACTTCCATAATTCACATTTTATTAATGCAATTAAAATTGGTATTTACTGATGCTTCAGGAACAAAATTACAGATTTAATATCAATTCAACAATGGATGATGCTGCGCACTCGAGTTCTGTCAGCACATTTTCAAGCCAGGTGAATGCATTAGACAAATATGAGGCAATATTTTACATAATAATCTACCAATTAAGTAGGAAATTTTGTCAGGCTCATAGGTATACTTGTATGTGCATGTAGATGTGGAGACAGGATTAAACTATCACAGAATCACAGGATGCTAGGGGCTGGAAAGCACCTTCAGAGATCATCCAGTCCAATGCCCCCTGCCAAAGCAGGACCTCTGAGGTCAGGTCACACAGGAACACATCCAGGTGGGTTTTGAATGAGTCCAGAGGAGAATCCACAACCTCTCTGGACTGCCTGCTCCAGGGCTCCAGCACCCTCACAGTGAAATTTTTTTTCCTCATGTTGAGATGGAATTTCCTGTGACTAAGTTTACATCCATTGCCCCTTGTCCTATCTCTGGGTATCACTGAAAAGAGCCTGGCTGCTTCCTCCTGACAGCCACCCTTCAGATATTTATAGACATTGATCAGATCCCCTCTCAGCCTTCTCCAGACTAAACAGCCCCAGGTCTCTCAGGTTTTCCTCATCAGAGAGATGCTCCAGGCCCTTCATCATCCTTGTATCCTCCACTGAACTCTCTCTAGCAGTTCCCTGTTCCTCTTGAGCTGGGGAGCCCAGAACTGGACACAATGTTCCAGGTGTGGTCTAACTAGGGCAGAGGAGGAGGAGAACCTCTCTGGGCCTTCTGGCTGCACTCTTCTGAATGTACTTGTAGATTACCAACACTTTGAAAGATTTCACTGGCTTCTAGTGATGAATAACCTCTCAGTGTAAGCTTTTGGTTGGGAAGAGGGCAAAAAAATTTATGACCCAACAACTGTTTCCACTTGATTTGTTCAGTGCACTGATAACCAAATCCTTTCTGTGTCACTGTGTGGTACCAAGAGTGGTATGGTTGTGATGAGCAGAATCACAGAATTGCCAGGGTTGGAAGGGACCTCAAGTATCATCCAGTTCCAACCCTCTGCCATGGGGGTTGCAGGGACACTTTCCATTAGATCAGGTTGCTCAGAGCCACATTCAGCCTGGCCTTAAAAACTTCCAGGGCTGGGGCTTCCACCACCTCTCTGGGCAACCTGTTCCAGTGTCTCACCTCATGGTGAATAACTTCTTTGTCTAAATCTCCCCTCCTCTACCTTGGATCCATTCCCCCCAGTCCTATCACTACCTGACACCTAGGCCTGCCCTGAACCTGTTTCATCAGTACCTAGCCTAGCTTTATTAAACCATTAACTCATCAGATCAGGGCAGGGATGCCTGGATCTTGCTGGATGTTTGGATAGTGCCTAGCATAATATAATGTGTACTAGAATACAAGGAAATAATTGGCACTTGTTAGTTCTAAGCAGCACTTGTTAGCATAGGCTTTCTAGCGTACCAACAAGCAATTAACCTCAGCATCAGTCAATCACCTTTTCCTAGTTAACTCACATTACACTTTGAGGACAGCTGCCATCTTCTTGTGGGAAAAAAAACCCATGTAATTATGCCCCCAGCTGTCATCTGAATTTTAGCCCAGTGGAACTTTATTCTGCTCAGAAGAGTTAGAGCTTTATAAATAGGAGGGTAATCAAGAAAATTATTTTTTCTTCCCTGACTGCAAATTAAGAGTAGGTGCACTTAATTCCTTGGAACTATGTCTGTGGAGAACTGGTGTGCTGGAGTCAGGATCAATCTTTCCTTTCTGTACCTAAGAGGTGAAAGTGTGGTACTGTATAGAAGTCAATCAAAGTAATGATGTTGCTTAGCAATGTAAATGCAGCAGCGGAGATTGCTGATGCCAAGAAATTTGCACCCACGTATTGCACCTGTCAGGGAAAGGGAGGCTGCATTGCAACTGCAGTGCAGTGTGGAATTAATGCCCTAATTAGAGACTTCTTCATCTCTATTAGATATGCCTGACGAGACAATATGGGAAGGTTATTTAACAACTCATCCTTGCTATGGGTGGCAGAGGAGCAGGGTTTGTTCTTTTGAATTTTATTTCTTTCCTAGGAGCTAGTAAAAGATTCCCATCCATTTTCAATAGGGATGGATGACCAGAAGAGAGTTTGCATATGTCCTTCATGGGCTCCAGAAAGGCTGGCAGTGGGTTAATATCACCTAGCAGTGGGTGAATAGTATCATCTAACAGTTTTTACCCATTTGCCTACAAGTAAGAGTGATTTTTGTGGAGGGAATCTATGGAAGAGCTCAGCTCTAGTTTAAAGCACATCATTTTATTCCACTAGCAGGAAGCAACTTCCTTACATCAATGACTTTTTTTTTTTTTAATTATTATTATTCTTTTGCTAACTCCAGTGAAATGCAGAGGTGACACCTGTATGAAGAATTATTTTTAGAAAGAGGGACTGGGGCACTTTTTCTACCCTGACTATCAAAATGACATATAAATATAATTTTTTGTCTGTGAGTTTTGTGACTTGTGCCTTGGTGTGTGACTGCGATGTGCAGGTTTTTGTTGACAGATGTAAGGTATAGAGAGTGCTAAAGAAAAGTCTGCCTGCTGCAGAGAGGGAGCAATATGCAGCATAACTTAGGGAAGGGTTTAAAAAAAAACAGAAAGAAAAAAGTGGATTCACTGTAAAATTATTTGTTCCTGATCAGTCCATTTGGGAATAAATAGATTATCATGGAGTATCTCATAGGTTCACAGAATGGTTTGGATTGGAAAGGGACATTAAAGATCATCCAGTTCCAAAGCCCCCTGCCAAGAGCAGGGACACCTCCCACCAGCCCAGGCTGCTCAAGGCCTCATCCAGTCTGGCCTTGAACACCTCCAGGGAGGAGGCATCCACAGCCTCCCTGTGGATAGCCTGTTCCAGTGTCTCCCCACCCTCACTGTCAATAATTTTTTCCTCATCTCCAGGCTCAAACTGCCCTCTTCCAGCTCAAAGCCATTGCCCCTCGTCGTATCACTCCAAGCCCTTGCAGAAGGTCCCTTGCAAACCGGTGGTGTGTGGTGAGCCTGGCAAAGTGCTAACTTTGTTCTTTTAGACTAACTGGATCTTCTATTCAGGTTTAAAGAGAGAGAACAGGAAAATTCTTTCTTTGTTCTGCTCCATGAACAGTTCTGTTGCCTTTTTGCCTAGGGAGTTAGAGAGGAGCCTTGGCCATTTAACTCCTCTCTTCAGCATGCCCATGCAGTGCAACACACTTTTGCCTCTTGGTTATTAAGACCTGCCATAAAAATCCATTTTAAATGGTGGCTTAAGAAACACGTCCCTGTCAATAAACATGAATTTGTAGCCTGAGTCATCTCTGACAGTTGAAATACAGGGTTGCATAACATGAACTGGTATTAATTATTCAGCCTAAGTGCTGTGTTCTGATATTTCTGGTACTTACAGACACATTTTCTGCTCCTAGGTCCCTTTTTAGCACTGGGATGGGCACGCTCGTTGTGAGCCACATGATGAGGAAGCTCCTTCTCCAACACAGATTGACTGGGATCGAACAGCCTGCTCACTGGGAAGCTTCTCCTGCCTGTACCCACACGAAGGGACTTTGCAAGCCATGTTGCCAGCTCAGGGTTTGGCAGCCCCTGACATTAGGCAAGGTACAGAGAGGAGCTGGTGACTGGCGGTGGGGCGAGAGGCTGCACTTACCAGGATTTGCTCATGGTTATGCTGCTGGCAACTGATATTTCCATTTCATTCAAAGCTTCTACATCTGTGTCATCAGACAAAGCCCCATGAGTGGTGGCAGAGCAAACTGTAGCCTTCATTTTCAAGTTCAATTATTTACATGTCCAAATCCCAGAACCTGCTGTTCTGAGGTCACTCCTTGTAAGCCACTGCTTGAAACCAGGAGGGTTTCTGAAAGCTCTGTGAAGAAACAGAACACAGTTTGGGGCAGAAAGAAATTCCCTTATTTTAATTGTGTTTAATTTCTTTTATTCTTTTGTTTTGTTTTGTTTTGTTGACTGTATCACCTGATTTTTGTCCAGAGCAACATGGAAGATGGGATGTTGCTGTTGTTGCTTACAGAGAGTGACTGCTTCAAAGGACTGTCAGAGGTTGCAAGACAAATCTTTCCCCCTCCCCTTAAGGTTGTTATAAACTGCAGGAGAACATTTTTTGATTTGTTGGGCCTTCAGAGTTTATTTTGTCCGGAAAGCTGTTGGTTCATGCAGTGGCTGCTCCTTGGCTGTTTGATCACACTTCCAACTCCATATTTGAACATTCTTTTGGTTATGAATTTAGGCAAATGCTTACCTCTGTGTTTTAATGTTGCACTATTGATATTCTTCTGGTTCAGAGATGTTTTCCTGGGTCAGGCCCTTGCACTTAGTGACATTGGTACAATTTCTAGAAAGGTAGTGTCACCAGCAGGAGTGTGGCACCATCATGGTGTGTGACTGTAGGTGGTAAGGGGGAGCACACTAGGAATGATCTTTTTTTTTAGGTGTCCATTCACAGAGCAAGGACTAAGAAATCAAGGTTATTCACTAGAAATGCAGACTGGAGAGGTCTTTATTTTCCAGACTGCAAGAGGATTACATAAACAATAAGGATAACATAAAAGTCTCAAGAAATGGCTTAATTTTCTTCCAAAATAACTGAAACTGGGGGGAAAACAAAGAAAAAGAAAACAAAGGAAAACCCCCATATTCAGTCAGGGAATAAAAGAGTTGTGTGGCACAGTGCTTAAAGCAGACAGAAGAAATCTTCCTGGGGCCTCTTCTTTGCTGCTATTGCAGCAGTGTTTTGGGCAAGTCCCATCCTGGGCTGCATCCAAAGCAGTGTGGCCAGCAGGTCAAGAGAGGGGATTCTGCCCCTCTGCTCTGCTCTGCTGAGACCTCACCTGCAGTGCTGTGTCCAGCTCTGGGGCTCCCAACACGAGGCACATTGATCTGCTGGAGTGGTCCAGAGGAGGCCATGAAGATGATCAGAGGGCTGGAAAACCTCCCCTATGGGGGCAGACTGAGAGTTGGAGTTGTTCAGCCTGGAGAAGAGAAGGCTTTGGGAACAACCTTCCAGTACTTGAAAGGGGCTATAGGAGACCTGGTGAGGGACCTTTCACAAGGGCTTGTAGTGATGGGACAAGGGACAATGGTTTGAAACTGGAGCAGAGCAGATTTAGGTTGGACATCAGGAGCAAGTTCTGCACAGTGAGAGTGGTGAAATACTGGAACAGGTAGCACAGGGAGACATTCAAGATCAGACTTGAGGTGTCCCTGCTGAGTGTGGGGCACTTGGACAAGATGAGCTTTGAGGCTCCCTTCCAAACCAGTGCAATCTGTGAATCTGTGAATTTCTTCTTAGTTGCCCTGTCTGTGAGGAGAAGATGGTTATGCCCACTTCAGTCTACTCTGGTGTAGTCTTTGGAGGTTTCAGAAAAGTGTTTCATAGTGTACTTAAAAATTACCTGTTGGACCCCATGCTTTTGAGATAAAAGACAGCTTGGGCTGCTTTCTTAAGGTGCTGATGGCAACTTTAAGATTTTGTGGGGTGTCTTTGGCTTTTCCTTTTCCATTTTGTAAACTGTGTGGTGGACTGATTTTTGGTATCATGTCTGCAATATGCAGGCCCCTGGAGAAGGATGGAAGGGAGGGGGACTGTGACTAAGGAAACCTCCTGTGGGAAGATCCCACGATCCACAGAACAATGGCATCCTCAGAAAAACTTGATCACTGGAAGACCCCTTGCACCTAGACCAATTCATGACATGAAAGGGTAATATCATAGAATCATAGAATGGTTTGGGTTGGAAGGGACCTTAAAGATCATCCAGGTTCAAGCCCTCTGCCAAGGGCAGGGACACCTCCCACCAGCCCAGGTTGTTCAAGGCCTCATCCAACCTGGCCTTGAACACCTCCAGGGAGGAGGCATCCACAGTCTCCCTGGGCAACCTGTTCCAGGTTTCCCCACCCTCACTGTCAAGAATGTCTTCTTCATCTCCAGTCTCAGTCTGTCCTCTTTCTGTCACTACAAACCCTTGTAAAAAGTCCCTCCCTAGTGTTCTTCTAGGCTCCCTGCAGGTACTAGAAGGCTGCTATGAGGTTTCCCTGGAGCATTCTCTTCTCCAGACTGAACAGACCCAATCTCAACCCCCCCAGATGCCCCCACTGCCCAGTAATTCCTAACTTCAGTCACTTAATTGCCTGATAAGGACTGATTTGATCAAAGGGGTGCTTGGGGTGGGACTGTGAGCAGGGAAAGAATAAAATCATAATAAAATGCCATGGCTTTTCCCATTGAATAAGCAAGCTGCTCTCATTAGTATTTCTTGCAGGAACAACCCAAAACAAGCCCTGAGTTGTAAATCTCCTGTTGAGAGTTTTGGTGACAGAACTGTTGCCATATGGCTGTACAGATTTGGTGCTCCATGAAAGGAAATCAGGAAATTTGGGGACCATGTGGCAAACATGTACAAAAGCAACTTAAAGCCAGCAAGCAGCCTCTCCACAGATTAAACTGGAAGTGTTGGTGGTGCCCACTCTGACAACAGGCATGGAGTATACTCAGTAGCATGGCTCCTGACTTGCCATAGCAGCAGGTGACCTCAGGACTCTCCTAGGATGCATGACACTGCCAGACAGGCCAGTGGCTAGCTGTCCCTGCAGAGCTAGGCAGGGACACTGGGAGCACCTGAGATTTCTTCTCTTGCACATCCTAAACTATGTCCTAGGCTTGACCCTGAGTGTAGCTTTATACTCTCGTAAGCAGCCCTGAAAAGGGTTCTGGCCTGGAACACAGGTCCCAGTTAGCAGGGTTGGAGACACTGAAAAATCAAAGTCATTCGTATTTGAACTTAGGATTGTGGAGTACTTGTGTCTGGAAAAGTCCTTTCAGATCATCCAGTCCAACTCTACCAAGGCTGGGGCTAAACCTTGTCCCTCAGCACCACATTTCTGCCTCCTTGAAACACTTCCCTGGGGAGCCTGTGCCAAGAGTTGAAAATTGTTTCAGTCAAGAACTTTCTTCTCATGCCCAACCTAATCCTTTCCTGGTGCAACTTGAGGCCATTTCATCTCATCCTATCACTTGTTACTAGGGAGAAGAGAACAAACCCCACATTGCTCATTAAAAACTCCTTTCACATATCTGTAGTGAATGAGAAAGTCTCCCCTCAGCCTCCTCTTCTCCAGACTAAACAGCCCCAGGTTCCTCAGCTGCTCTTCCCCAGCCCTGTTCTCCAGACCATTCAGCTTTGTTGCCCTTCTCTGGACCTGCTGCAGCACCTCAATGTCCTTCTTGGAGTGTGAGCCCCCAAAGTGACCCCAGGACTGAAGGTGTGGCCTCACCAGTGCTGAATATAGGGGAACAATCACTGCCCTGGTGTTACTGGCCATGCTGTTGCTGATAAAACTTCCAGCATTTAGTGTAGGAAAGGCAATTAAGCAACTGAATACAGAATCAAAATGTTTTATCAGAACATCAGAATTAGGAAAGCAACATCTTGCTGTTTAGATTATCAGTGCAGTGACAATGGTGTGTCTTTTCTCTGCTGCTTTGTTAGTGGTAGGCACCAACTCACAGCTGAAAGGCAGGTGTAGAAATGCTGCCATAGCACTGACTCATGCTTATCAGGTGCCACCAAAGATATTGGTCCCTACCAATAATTCATAGAATCACAGAATGGCTCAGGCTGGAAGGGACCTCAGAGCTCATCTACTCCAACCTCCCTACCATGGGCAGGGACCTTTCAACTAGACTCAGCTGCTCAAGGTCTCATCCAACCTGGCCTTGAACACCCCCAAAGAAGGAGGCATCCACAGCTTCCTTGGCCAGCCTGTTCCAGAGTCTCACCACTCTGGTACTGAAGATCTTCCTCAGCTCCAGTCTAACCCTGCTGTCCCTCAGCTTCAAACCATTCCCCCTTGTCCTGTCTCTAGACACCCTCAGGAAAAGTCCCTCTGCAGCCTTCCTGCGAGATCCCTTCAGTTACTCTAAGGCAGCTCTAAGGTCTCCCTGGAGTCTTCTCTTCTCCAGGCTGAACACCCCCAGCTCCCTCAGCCTCTCCTCACAGCAGAGGTGCTCCAGCCCTTGGATTATCTCTGTGGCCTCCTCTGGACTCACTCCAGCAGCTCTGTGTCCTTCTTCTGCTGGGGACACCAGAACTGGAGGCAGGATTGGAGGTGAGGTCTCAGCAGAGCAGTGTCAAGGGGCAGAATCCCCTCTCTTGCCCTGTTGATACCAAGGTGTTGTGTTAGGATTGCTGATACCTTAAATCTTAAGGTAGAGATTTAGCCCTTTTATTTATTCCCTGTCTTTAATGAAATCCAGAGTAGTTTAAACATATAGGGGCATTTTTGGGGCTTATAATGGTGCAAATGGTTAATTTGTGTAGAGTTTGCTCATGTGGCTATTTCAGGTTCCTTTAACTGCAGTACTGACGTAAATTCAGGAAGCAGAACTTCATTCCATCTGGTGACTCCCTATTTACTTCTATTAATCACACAGTCAGAAAACACAGAATTAAAAAAGAAAAAGAAAAAAAAAACTACTGAAAACTTGCTTGAACATACTCAATAGATTAATGTGACTAAACGTGTCCATATGGAGCCTGAACATTTCAACAGGCTTCAAGAAATTCATGTGGGAAACAAACAGAGAGCTACAAATGCTGTGCTTTCCCCAAGAATCCTCTGTTCCCTACAATTTCAGCTGCCTTAGCTATTGCAGTATCACAGGACCACAGAACATTAGAGATTGGGAAGGGACCTCCAGAGATCATCCAGTCCAACCCCCTCTGCCAGAGCAGGATCACCCAGGGTAGTCTTGCACACAGTAATGCATCCAGGTGGATTTGGAATGTGTTCAGAGAAGGAGACTCCACAACCTCCCTGGGCAGCCTGCTCCAGGGCTCTGCCACCCTCACTGGAAAGTTTCTCCTCATGTTGAGGTGAAATCTTCTATGTTCAAGTTTGTTTCCATTGTTCCTTGGCATATTCCTGTGCACCACCCAAAAGAGCCTGGCTCCCTCCACTTGACACCCACCCCTCAGCTATTGAGAGACATTGATCAGATCCCCTCTCAGCCTTCTCTTCTCCAGACTAAACAGTCCTAGGTGTAGGTGTGCCAACACTGCTTCTGAAGCTGCTTCTATTCTATTATTCCTCTGGATTCAGGTGCTATTGGTACTCACTGAAGCTGAGGCTGTTTGCTGTCACTCCACTCTGAATCTCCAACCTGAGTTCAATGCTTGGGAGAGCTGGTGCCTTAACCCAGGGATCCAAAAATATGCTTCCACTTGGTTGTAGTAGGTCTGGCAGTAAAATATGTACAGACTTAAGCAGATGCATGACTCACCTGAGGAAGAAGTATGTTAAACCATTTACAAGTTGGACACCTTCCAGATCATGAGTAGTATCATTCTGTTATCTTTAAAACCCACTAAGGTGACCTCCAGACCATTAGCTTCCAGCAGATAATTACTCAGGAGACTCTCCTAAATCAACAGCAAGCCTATAAGGGAGCATCTAACAGTGTGACACAAGAGAATCACAGATTGCATTGGGTTGGAAGGGATCCTCAAAGCTCATTTTGTCCAAGCCCCCTGCACTCAGCAGGGACACCTCCAACTAGAGCTGGCAGCCTAGGGACACATCAAGTTTGATTTTGAATATCTCCAGAGACAGGGCCTCAACCACATCCCTGGGCAACCTCTTCCAATGTCTCACCACTCTCATTGTGCAGAACTTTCTCCTGATGTCCAACCTAAATCTGCCCTGCTCCAGTTTCAAACCATTGCCCCTCGTCTTATCACCCCAAGCCCTTCTGAACAGCTCCTCCCCAGCCTTCCTGTAGGTCCCCTTCAGTTGTTGAAATGCAGCTCAAAGATCTCCCCAAAGCCTTCTCTTTTCTATTTTCTAGAAGTGGAAGCCATCCTGTGCTCTTAATTTAGTTTACCTCTAATATCCTCAAATGCAGGGTGATTTATACTGGCACAGGATATCAGACGGCACCACAAAAGTGTTTTTGCTGTATCATCACAGGCATTTGAAGGAGTGGCTGACACCTCATTGGGCTGTGCTACCATTCAGCAAGACCTGGACAGGCAGGAATGCTGGGCAGAGAGGATGTTAAGAGGTTCAACAAGGATAAGTGTAGAGCCCTGCACCTGGGGAGGAACAGCACCATGCACCAGGACAGGTATAGGGGTTGGCCTGCTGGAGAGTATCTCTGCAGAGAAGCACCTGGGAGTGCTGGTTGGTAATAAGTTACCCATGGGACAGCAGTGTGCCTTGGTGACCAAGAAGGCCAATGGTAAACTCAGGTGCATGCAGAAGAATGCAACCAGCACACACGGGGAGGTTCTCCTTCCCCTCTACTCAGCCTTAGTTAGACCACACCTGGAATGTTGTGTCCAGTTCTGGGCTCTCCAGTTCAAGAGGGACAGGGAACTACTGGAAAGGATTCAATGGAGGCTGTGAGGATGATGAAGGGACTGGAACATCTCTCTTACTAGGAAAGGCTGAGAGCCCTGGGGCTGTTTAGTCTGGAGAAGAGAAGGCTGAGAGGGGACCTTACCAATATCTACACCTCTCTGAAGGTTGGCTGTCAGGACGATGCAGCCAGGCTGTATTCAGTGATACCCAGAGATAGGGTGAGGGGCAATGGATGTAAATTCAATCACAGGAAATTCCATCTCAACACGAGGACAAACTTCTTCAATGTAAGGTGCCAGAGCCCTGGAGCAGGCTGCCTAGAGTGGTTGTGGAGCCTCCTTCTCTGCAGACCTTCAAAACCTTCCTGGATGTATTGCTGTGCAGACTACCCTAGGTGATCCTGCTTTGGCAGGGGGGGCTGGACTGGATGATCTCTGGGGGTCCCTTCCAGCCTCTAGCATCCTGTGACTGTATGATTTAGACTGTGGAGATAAGAGGCTGCCATGCCCTTCCTTGCAAGCTGCAGCGCTACGCCAGTGTGCACATGTGCACGGCAGATCACTGCTTGTTCCACTGAAGGCAACCTCTGCTTCTGCTCTGTGTTCTCCCAACTGATACACTCTTGTTTTGGGGTTTTTTTGAGGTTGTCATACAGTATAACACTTTTACTGGTTGACTCCTCCCACTTTTCCTCAAACCACATCCTGCTTTTTGGCCTCCGCAAGCAAACACATGCACGGCTTGCAGAACAACAGATGATGGCGTTTCTGTAGAACATCACAGCAGCTGGGGTATAAATCCTTACAGACAACTTTATGTGAACGAAAAAACCCTACATTAAGACGTTTTCCATAGTTATGCAGGACATACCACAGCACTGCACATGGGCCAGAGTCAGGGAGCCTCGCTTAGACGCACAACAAAAGCCCCAAGCCAGGCCTCAGATCTTCAGACAGTGCAGTTTTGGAGAGGTTGTTCCCATTTCTCTCTCCTCTATTTCTTCCTTTTTCTGTTCTGGTTTGGGTTTCTGCAGTCCACCTTCAGCTGGTTTGCTGGTATTGTCAAAGAGCCCTCAGGTTTATCTAGTTGATTTATTGGGTGTTGAGTGCAATGCAGTTATTATTTAACCAAAGTACAGCTGATATCTGGTGAAATTCTACCTTGTATCATGATGTGAAGATGTGCCAATAGGAAAATTTCATAATTTGGGGGAAATTTATTTTCATTAGTAGAAAACAGTTCCTGATTTATCACTGTTCAGCCTCCAGATTTATTATTACTATTATTATTTTGCCTTTTTTTTTCTCTCTTTTTAATTCAGGGGATGATGGAAGTGGTGGGGTGGAGTGGTTGTTCTGTTATTCTCTCTTCAAGATGCAGACTCTTTGCATATGAGGGTTTCCTCCCCTGATCTATAACCTTTAATCATAGAATCATGGAATCATAGAATCATAGAATTGGCAGGGCTGGAAGGGACCTCAAGGATCATCCAGTTCCAACATCCCTGCCATGGGCAGGGACACCTCACACTACAGCAGGTTGCCCAGAGCCACATCCAGCCTGGCCTTAAAAACCTTCAGGGATGGGGCTTCCCCTCCCTCCCTGGGCAACCTGCTCCAGTGCCTCACCACCTTCATGGTGAAGAATTTCCTCCTGACATCCAATCTGAATCTACCCATTTCTAGTTTTGCTCCATTCCCCCCAGTCCTATCACTACCTGACACCCTAAAAAGTCCCTCCCCAGCTTTTTCTTTTTAATCAAGTCACCTTCAGCCCTCCTTGATAACCAGAGACTGAGCTTATCCCTTCACAGCAAGGAATTTGCTGCTGCTCTCCAGTGACTTTTGAATGCAGCATGTGAACTCTCCGCTTTTTCCATCGTTCCCATTAAAATATGGACAGCAGATCTGTGGGAATGATTCCAACAATTGCATCAGGATGCAAGGATTACATTAGCTTCGTTCATGCAGCTTCACAGTGGGAACTCATGCTGAGTTGCTGGTCCACTATGGCCCATAAATCCTCTCAGAGTCAGAGCATTCCAAGGCACTGTCCCCTGTTTTTAGGGGTGAAATTCCTTTGTCTTTATGTGTAACTCCGCATTCGGCTCCTCAAACGCTCGTTTTTGTCATGACTCCAGCCTGTCAAGAGGTCTCATTTTCCTTCATCTCATCATTATGTCCTACTCAAGCAATCTATCTGCCATCCTTGGGTCCTTGACACGGAGATTTCTATTTCTACTTCCGGATCGCTGCTGGGATAGTGAATAGCATTGAAACTGGTGCCGGATGTCTGTTGGATACCATTAGAAACAACTCCCTATTAATACTCCTTGTAATATACCTTTTGATGGTCTGCTAGCCAGCTCTTAATTGTGAACATTGATGTGATGTAATAGATGGTTTTCTTCCTCAATAAAAACATCATGCAGCATTTACAAACTTTCACTCTGTGTTTATCAGATAAACAAACAGGAGAGAGCTGCAGCACCTCTGCTGTGGGGACAGGCTGAGAGACTTGGGGCTGTTCAGCCGGGAGAAGAGAAGGCTCCAGGCAGACCTTAGAGCTGCATTTCAGTTGTCTTAGGTTGAATGGACAGAAGCTGTTTTACCCCTCCCCAAAGGAAGGGTAAAACACTCCACACAGAACTGGAAAGTTAAGTAGAAATACTATTCACAGCTATACGCAACAATACAAAATATACAAATTCATATTCTGCCTCGACCCAGTTCTCCATCCTGGGCTTACCAAAACCTCAGCAGACCAACACCTTCCAAGAACCTTTCCCTCAACCAAGCCAAAAACCCAAGCCTCAATGGCTCCCCGAGCAGGCTGACAACTGCTCCCCCCCGCTAAAGGCAGCAGCCCCAAATACCTCAAGGCTTCCCTCCCCATGCCCCAGGTCCCATTGTGTAGCAAGAAATTAGCCTGCCAGCTCTAGGCCCCACTCCCCCACAAACCAGAGATAGCAGCAACCCTGGAGAGAAGGGAAGGGGCCGAAAAGGGCAAGAACAGATTTATAGAGAGATTGTGCAATTATGGGATTGGGATAACAAAGTTCCAGTTTCCTGTACAGCATCCAGACTGTCTAGCCCCTTGGATGACTTCTGTCTCCATGGTTAGGACCTCCCAGTCATAAACCCATAACATCAATACCTGAAGGGGACCTACAGGAAGGCTGGGGAGGGGATATTCAGAAGGGCTTGGAGTGATAGGGGGAGGGGCAATGGTTTGAAACTGGAGCAGGGCAGACCTAGGTTGGACATCAGGAGGAAGTTCTGCACAGTAAGAGCAGTGAAATACTGGAACAGGATGCCCAGGGATGTGGTTGAGGCCCCATCCCTGAAGACATTCAAGATCAAACTTTATGTTGCCTTGGACAGCCTGATCTAGTTGGAGGTGTCCCTGCTGAGCACAGAGGGTTGGGCAAGATGAGCTTTGTTGGTCCCTTCCAAGCCAATGCAATCTGTGAAGCTGTGGGATAAGCACCCCATAGACAGGGGAAAAAAAATAATCAGCTGACCATGTAGCAAACAAAACACCCAGGGCTGGAATAAGCTGCCTGGGGAAGTGATGGAGTCACCATCCCTGGAGGTGTTCAAAAAGTGTGTGGACATAGCACTTTGGGACATAGTTAGTGATGTTGGGTTGATGATAGAAGTCTTTTCCAACCTTAATGATGCTGTGATTCTATGATCAATATTCTTCTAGTCCCCTCCAGCCCCAAGCATTTCTATGCTTTCTCTGCACATGTTAACTTCATTTCAGCTTTTCAAAGTATTTAACACATAAACTATTTCACATGCAAATAATGCTGCTTATGTTATGGAGGTGGTGTGATTTGCCTGACATATCACATTAGGAAGAAATTCTTTCCAGTGAGGGTGGTGATACACTGGAACAGACTGCCCAGGGAGGTTGTGGGTGCCCCCTCCCTGGAGGTGTTCAAGGCTAGGTGGGATGAGACCTTGAGCAACCTGATCTAGTGGAAAGTGCCCCACAGAGGAGGTTGTCCAGCACCCTGATCATCATTTTGGCCTCCTCTGGACCTGATCCAGCAGCTCCACGTCCCTCTTATGCCAGAGGCACCAGAACACAGACACAGTGCTACAGGTGAGGTCTTACCAGAGCAGATCAGAGGGGGAGAATAGTTTCTAATTTTCAATGCCTCCCTTTATTTTTTTTTTGTCCTTTCTGCCTTCCAGAAGAAAGTTCTGATGACCTTTGTTAAAAAGAAGTTTCCAAGCAGTTTCTTGTATTAATTAATTAATTAATTAATTTAGAACAGATCTAAAGCATTTGGCCATGTTGGACTTCCCTGTCTTTGTATAGTTTGACTCTCACAGCTAATAGCACCATAATAATTACATGTCACTCTTTTTATCCTCTTTGTGCACTGCCAGTCAGTGAAGGTGTCTTATTTCACACATCATTTGTGCCGTCCCGGGCTTGTGCTGAGGATTTGGGGGAATAGCTGTTGAATGCAGTCATTAATCTCCATTTTGAGATGTGGAGTTCCAGATTCTGGACCTTATTCTGTAATTATTCTAAGCACAGAGTTTTGGTGAAGTCACCAGGCTGGCAAGACAAAGTTCGTACCCTAAGAGAAAGAGCACAAGGAACTTTAAACTGAAGTACAGGGCTCTGGGATTTCCCACTCCCACAGCTGTGCTGCACTGGCCACAGCCCAGCACAGGGAATCAAAGTATTCTGAGCCAGCAATGTGCTCTTGTGGCCAAGAAGGCCAATGACCTCCTGGGGTGCATGAAGAAGAGTGTGGCCAACAGGTCGAGGATGGTTCTCCTCCCTCTCTATCCTGCCTGATAAGGCCACACCTGGAGTACTGTGCCCAGCTCTGGATCCCCCAGTTCAAGAAAGACATGGAACTACTGGAGACAGTCCAAAGGAGGGTGCAAAGTTGCTGAGGGACCTGGAGCATCTCTGTGAGGAAGAAAGGCCTCAGCCTGTTGAGCCTGGAGAAGAGCAGCCCCAGAGGGGATCTGATCAATGCTCAGCAAGAGCTGAAGGGTAGGGAGCAAAAGGCTGGGGCTGGGCTCTTTTCAGTGGTGTCCAATGATTGGACAAGGAGCAATGGGCACAAACTGGAACCCAGGAGGTTTCAATGCAATATGGAGAAAAACTTTGCTGTGGGGCTGCCAGAGCCCTGGAGCAGGGTGCCCAGAGAAGTTGTGGGGTTTTCTTCACTGGAGACCTTCCAAACCTGCCTGGCCATCATGATCCTGGGCTGCCTGCTGTGGGTGACTCTGCTTTAGCAGGGGTGTGGGACTGGATGATCTCCAAAGGTCCCTTCCAACTCTCTCCATTCTGTGATTCCATTTGTCTGCAGTCAGTGACCCACTGCGTCACTGCAAGAGGTGGGAATTGGGGTTTAGCCTGGAGAAGAGGAGGCTCAGGGGAGACCTCATTGCTGTCTACAACTACCTGAAGGGAGGTTGTAGCCAGGAGGGGTTTGGTCTCTTCTCCCAGGCAACCAGCACCAGAACAAGAGGACACAGTCTCAAGCTGTGCCAGGGGAGGTTTGGGCTGGAGGTGAGGAGAAAGTTCTTCCCAGAGAGAGTGGTTGGCCATTGGAATGGGCTGCCCAGGGGAGGTGGTGGAGTCACCATCCCTGGAGGTGTTCAAGAGGGGATTGGATGTGGCACTTGATGCCATGGTTTAGATAGTCATGAGGTTTAGGGTGACAGGTTGGACTCGACGATCTTTGAGGTCTCTTCCAGCCTTCTTGATTCTATGATTCACAGGATATTGTGGTCACATTGTGGAGTGAGAGAAAGCTGTTCTGATGGTTCTATTCCATTCAAGCCAGCCAGGACAAAGGAACACTCTTAATTCCTACTGAGGCACCACAGCTAACTCAGTAGTGATCCAGTCCCAACTTCAATACAGTCTGTGACATTGAAAACCAGGAGCAACCCAAAAATCACTGTACCTGTCTGAGAAATCCTCTCCACCCTGGGATGTTTGTTGCTCACCAGTGACTGAGAATCTCATCTTGCCCAGGGACTAGGAGCAGGCTACTACAGGAGTAAAACTGTGGGGTGAGCAAAGGATGACAGTCTATGGCTGATTACTCTGATGTCACGCTTTGGGGATGGCAGCCAGAAATGTGCAACTCATTCTAGCCTGGAGATTCAGAGACATCTAATTACAATCTCATTTGGTTTAAATACAGCAGTAATGACTTGCTTGTGCAGTAGCTGGATCTCCTATCAGTTGCCATGTCAGCTGAGCTGTTCCACTTCCACAGTCCTGGCCACAGGCTCTGACTGCCTGGGCACAAATGCTCCCCAGGTCATAGATTCATGGAATCAGTTGGCTTGGAAGGGACATCAAAGAGCATCCAGTTCCAACCCCCCGTTCCATGTGCAGGGACACCTCTCAGCAGCCCAGGTTGCTCAAGGCCTCATCCAGCCTGGCCTTGAACACCTCCAGGGAGGGTTCATCCACAGCCTCCCTGGGCAACCTGTTCCAGTGTCTCCCCACCCGCACTGGAAAGAATTTCTTCCTCATCTCCAGTCTAAATCTGCTCTCCTCTAGCTTCAATCCATTGCCTCTTATCCTATCACTCCAAGCCCTTGTCAAAAGTCCCTCCCCAGCTTTCTTGTAAGCCCCTTTCAAGTCCTGGAAGTCTGCATGGTTGCTGTGTGTCCCTGGGGAGGAAGAGGTGCAGCAGTTTCCACGAGGCAGTGGAAGTGAGAGCAGCCACTGGCAGATAAGCTTTGTGCTGAGATGTTCTACCTCACTTTACAGGAGCTGTTTTCCCAGAATATCTTTGGTTGGAAGAGACTCCAAGCTCATCCAGTGCAGCCCTTGACCCAGAACTGCAAAGTCACCACTAAACCATGTCCATAAGCACCAGTTCCACAGGCTGCTTAAACACCTCCAGGGATGGTGACTCCAGCACTACCCTGGGCAGAACATTCCAATGTTTGAGAACCCTTCCAGTGATATAATATTTCCTGAGATCCATTTTGACTCATTCATACAAGCTGTTCTTTTAAAATCCAACCATGCTTATTCAAGTCAGCCTGTCCCGTGGCACATCAACAGAGGCTGACCCCTGTATTCCCTTGTAAAGAGACCCCAGTCCTTTCTAATTTTTGTAACCTCTCATTTTTTTTTTTTTTTCTGTTTGTACCTTGGAATTCTCTTTGTACCCTGGTTGCTTCTGTATGCTTGAAGCCTACAGTGTTTTGTGTTGGAAGGGACCTTTAAAGGTCCATGCTCCCTGCAGTCAGCAAGAACATCTACAACTAGATCAGGATGCTCAAACCCCCAAGTATAGTTTGACCTTGAATATTTCCAGGAATGGGGCATCTACCACCTCCCTGGGCAACCTGGGCCAGGGTCTCACCACCCTCAGAGCAAAAAAACCTTCTTGCTTTTCTCTAGTCTAAGTCTCCCTCTGTTAGTTTCAAACCATCACCCCTTGTCCTGTCACAACAGGTCTTGCTAAGGATTGTCTCCATCTTTCTGACAGTCCCCTTTATGTACTGAAAGGCTGCAATAAGGTCTGCACAGAGCCTTCTCTCCTCCAGGCTGAGCAATCCCAGCTCTTCCCAACTCTTTCAGATTTTCTTCAGAGGAGAGGTGCTCCAGACCTCTGATCATTGTTGTGGCTTCCTCCTGACTTGCTCCAACAGAATCCCTCCCTCCACCTGCTGCCCACACTGCCGGACACAGCTGGCTTCTGGGCTGCAAATATGCATTGCTAGCTCATGTCCAGCTCTTCACCTGTCAGCAGCCCCAAGTCCTCCTCCACAGGGCTGATCTCAAGCCTGGATTCATACCGAGGATTGCCCTGATCTAGGTACAGGACCTTGTACCTGGCCTTGCTGTACTTCATGAGATTCACATGGACCCACTTCTCAAGCCTGTCCAGGTCCCTCAGGTGTGCCAACCACATCACTCAGCTTGGTGTCATCTGCAGACTTGCTGTGGGTGCCTCAGTCCCACTGTCTTTGTGACTGATGCAGGTATTGAACAACACTGATCCTAGTATGGACCCCTGAGAACACCACTTGTCAGTGGTCTCCATCTGACCATTACCCTCTGGATGTGACCATCCAACTGATTCTTTATCCACCAAGCAGTCCACCCATCAAATCCATATCTCTCCAGTCTGGAGAGAAGGATGTTGTTAAAGACTGTGTCAAAGTCCTTACGGAAGTCCAGACAGATGTCATCCATAGTTCTTCCCTTCTCCACTCATCCACTCCATCACACAAAACCACTAGATTGGTCAGGCAGGACTTGTCCTTGGGGAAGCCGTGCTGGCTGTCTCAATCACCTCCCTGTTCTCCATGTGCCTCATCTTCTCGGAGGATCTGTTCCATGACCTTCCAAGGACAGAGGCGAGGCTGGCAGGTCAGGAGTTTGCTGGGTCCTCCACCTCCCTTCCACCTTTTTAAAGAATGGCTGTGATATTTCTCTTCTTTCAGTCCCCAGGGACTTCACCTGACTGCCAGGACTTTCCAAGTATCAAGGAGGCTGGCTTGGCAACTGAATCAGCCAATTCCCTTCTGTTCTCCCTTCTGTTCCCCCTTCTGTTCTCATGGCACCTCCTCTGCTCCAGCTTGCCCCCAGTGCCCCTTGTCCTGTCCTTGGACATCCCTGAGCAGAGCCTGGCTCCATCCTCCTGACACTGCCCTGCACATCTGTATATTTATAAACATTAACCTTGCCTCCCTTGCCAAGTTCAGCTCCAGCTGTGCCTTTGCCTTCCTCACCTCATCCCTACACATCCAGTCCATGTCCCTGTGTTCTTCCCAGGATACCTGTCCCTGTTTCCACTGCCTGTGCAGTTCCCTCTTGATTTTCACCAGCAGGTCCCGACTCGGCCATGCTGAACTCTTCCCTCCCTTGCCTGATCTCTTTCCCCTGGGGACTGAGAGGTCCTGCACTCTTTGGAAAGCATCTCTAAAGATCTGCCAGCCCTGTTCTGCTCCCTCATCCCTGAGGGGAAGTCAGATACCACCTCCCACAGCTTTATGACCACATGCACGTGTACACATTTTCAGAGCTCTCTTTACCTGCAAAATCCTACCTTGTGTTAAAGAGTTGCTTCTGCTACCTTCCAAGCCCCCTGCTGTCAGCAGCCCAAGTGTTTCCATCTGGAGGGTGCTTTGCCTTGCTCCCTGCATGTACCTTTCCCTGCCCAGCTGCCAGGCGAGGCAGGCACACGGGTGACACCGGTTTGCATCCACTGCTGTGTGATCTTATCCCACCAAACTCTCCTCAGCAAATCCTCCAGGTTTTAATCTGGTAATTACAGCAAAGTCTGTGCTATGAAATATGTATCTGCAAGGGCTTCTCTGAAAGTGGAGAAATGAGGAGAGCTTTCTAAGGAGCTGTGTGTTGCCTCACAAGAACAAGCTTTATCCCAAGCCACATTATTCGTGGGATGTTAGGCAGCTGCAGACTCTGCTATGCTTGGTTTTCTCCTACATGTCTGATGCATTCTGTCACACCTGTAACTCTAGTTCTGTTCTTTCTTCACAAGTGAATTGCAATCCACAGAGTCAGAGAGTCATAGAATGGTTTGGGTTGGAAGGGACCTTGAAGATCATCCAATTCCAACCCTGCTCCTATGGGCTCCCACTGCCCCAGGTTGCTCAAGGCCTCACTGAGCCTGGCTTTGAACACCTCCAGGGAGAGGGCATCCACAATCTGCATGGGCAACCTGTCCCAGTGTCTCCTCACCCTCACTGGAAAGAATTTCTTCCTAATCTCCAGTCTCAATCTGCCCTGCTCAAGCTTCAGTCCACTCCCTCCCATCCTGTCACTACAAGTCCTTGTAAAAGTCCATCCCCAGCTCTCCTGTAGTCACCTTCAGGTGCTGGAAGGCTGCTCTAAGTTTTTTCCTGGAATCTTCTCTTCTCCAGGCTGAACAGCCCTAACTCTCCCAGCCTGTCCCCAGAGGGGAGGTTCTTCATCCCTCTGATAATTTTCATGGCATCCTCTGAACCCACTGCAGCAGCTCCATGTCCCTCTTGTGCTGAGGGCACCAAAACTGGATGCAATACTTCAGGTGGAGTCTCACCAGAGCAGTGTAGCTTTTCCTCCTGCTGTGGCTGGTCCTGTGGCAGTGCCTATCCCCATAAGTCTGTGTAGCTGGTGTTTTTCCCCAGTTCATAGCTCTTGTCTCTCCAGTTCTCTGCCAGTTGTTTCCCACAGCCTTTCAGAGGAATTAGTGTTCCCAGGAGCAGCTGTGTCAAAGATCAGACAGGATCTTCGAGCAAACAATCTGTACACTCAAGCAAGCAATACCACACTCAAGTGGTATTCAGAATCAAGAGGAGGACAAGGTCTGCAATTATTATTTTTAAGAAGCATGGAGGGCAGCCAGGAGAACTGAAGTAGGAACCTTTCCAAGTATATATCCTGCAGAAATAAAAAGGTCAGTAATAAAACTGAACTTCCCCCTGGAAAGGGAGAGACTGTTGGAGGGATGGACTCATTAGCTAGGTTCCAGGGGCCAAGTCATTCTCTGTTTCCTTCTCATTACTTCCAGGCCATGGTTGTGCTTTAACTCTAGCCCAGATCAGAACACTACCTGGGAATATTAGTGACCCAAAAAAGAAACCAGTAAACCAGTTACAGTCCCAATGTCAGTATCAAAATCAGGACCGTGATCTCTTAACTGCTCCAGTAAAAAGCAGTCCTTGCAATTTCTGCTTCTTGGGGGTGCTCAGCATTCAAAGAACTCTCCATAAGTTCACATTCAGTTCTGCTGGATTGAAAAAAAATCAAGAATAAGCTCTGAGGAGTTCAGTTTCCGTGGGTTGCTTGGGGATAGTCAGTCAAGAAGCCAGCCCACTCCTCAGCATCTCCTAAGCCCTGACCTAGGGCCCTGACCCTAACTCTCCCCAGGGGAGTCTGCTGAGGACTTCATCACTCCACTAAATGGCAGAGGGATTCTCTGGCCCCTGCCTTCAGGAGCAGTGCAACAGAACAAGGGCAAGCTCTGAGAGACTGGTGCTCCTCTTCCTCCCAACATTACAAATGAAAGCAAGAGTATGAAAACCCCATATGACTTCATCCTTCAGACCACAAGTGAAGCTGAGTCAGCAAGTGGTGAAGCAAACTGCATGTATTTATAGGGAGGGAGCAATTATTTCCTTTTCATGAAATGTTTGTAGCTAATCAACTCAAATAGCTGCCTGTCTAATAAACACAAGCTGCACACAATCCTGCCAAAAAAGTGCACTTGGATGCTGTGCTTGGCAGTGCTGGACAGCTTTCAAGGCTTATTAGATGTTTGTTGTTTGAGTCAAAAGGCTATGACCTGAGCAAGATAAAAAAAATTATTTGCTCTTTGTCTCATAGACGGTGTGGGTTGGAAGGGATCTTGAAGATCATCTAGGTGATCCTGCCATGGGACACCTCCTACTGCACCAGTTTGCTCAGGGTCCCAACCAGCTTGCCTTGGAACACAGCCAGCCTTGGAGCCTCTCTGAGCAACCTGTTCCAGTGCCTCACCATCTTTATGGGGAAGAATTTCTTCCTAAGGTCTAATTTCAGTCCAGCTTCTTCCAGTTTGAAGCCATCAGCCCTCATCCTGTCACTTGCCTTTGTAGCAAGTCCCTCTCCAGCTCTCCTGCAGCCTCCTTCAAATACTGTAAAGCTGCTCTAAGGTCTCCCTTTGATTCACAGGCATCCCACAACTATACAGTCATAGACTCACAGAATTGTTTGGGTTGGAAAAGCCCTTTCAGACCAACCATTCTCTAACTCTACCAAGGCTGGGGCTAAGCCATGTCCCTCAGCACCACATCTCTGCCTCTTTGAAACACTTCCAGGAATGGGGATTCAACCAGCTCCCCAGGCAGCCTATTTATCTACGTAAGTTGAACTGCTAAGTACCACATTCAAGTATTTTTGTCTTGTTTATCATATAAATGAGCATCCATTTCATACACTTCACTGAAGTGTCAGCCTTCAGCATCAATAGATACTCCTTACATGATTAAAACAAAAGATCATTATCTGTCATGTGCAAAACACACTACACTTCAAGGAGATGATGCTTCCAAAGCAGATTTTAAGGAGAGGGTAATTTCAGAACTACCTTTTTCTCCCATTTCACCTTGATTGCTTATTTCCTACCTTTGAAAACACACCACAGACCTCTTAAATTCTGAATGTCTTTGCTTTAAGCACTTTCTATTGCTCCATCCTCTCCTTCCCCCACCAATCACCACTACAGAGGTACATCTAGCCAGCCACAAGGTTCAGAGAGCAGGGTCAGGAGGAGGGGATTCTACTCACAGTAACTTCTCAACAATTTCAGTACTCCCATGTAACTCCCATTTCTGTAGCCATGATTTATCCATGTAACTCCCATTACAATTAATGGAAACCATGCAACTCAACCCCCTGCACATTAAGCAGCTTTCTTAGCGTCCTGAAGAGTCTGTACCTGGTTTCTTAGTTCCTAAACAAACTGATGAAGGTGCAGTGACAATATAGCATGCAACATGTCACATCCATTTGGTGTATGATAGAGCTCTGGAGAAGCATCTCTGAAAGCAACTTTTAGATCAGAAGTCCCAAGGAAAGCTTAATTTATGTGGCAAATGTTGGTGCAGTTTTCATTCTAATGGTTGAACAGATTACTGTGCTGGCAATTTACCCTCAAACTACAGAATTTTTAGCTGAATTAGCCACGAGAAATGAAACATTTCTCAGAAAAATGGTTTAAGCTTGGTCGTTATTTATTCATTTAAACTTGGTGCCTCCAGTGTAAGGGTTCAGAGAAGGGCCATGAAGATAATCAGAGGGCTGGAGCACCTTGCCCCATGGGGAGAGGCTGAGCAAGTTGGGGCTGTTTAGCCTGGAGAAGAGAAGATTGCAGGGAGAGCTTAGAGCAGCTTTGCAGTACCTGAAGGGGCGACAGGAGAGCTGGGGAAGGACTTTTTCAAGGGCTAGGAGTGAGGACTCCAAGTAAAGGCTCCAAGGAGAACTTATTGTGGCCCTCCAGTATCTGAAAGAGGCTACAAGAAAGCTGGGGAGGGACTTTCTAGGGTGTCAGGGAATGATAGGACTGGGGGGAATGGAGCAAAACTAGAAATGGGTAGGTTCAGATTGGATGTTAGGAAGAAATTCTTCCCCATGAGGGTGGTGAGACACTGGAACAGGTTGCCCAGGGAGGAGGTGGCAGTTCCCTCCCTGGAAGTTTTTGCAGCCAGGCTGGATGTGGCTGTGAGCAACCTGCTGTAGTGTGAGGTGTCCCTGCCCATGGCAGGAGGGTTGGAAGTGGATGATCCTTGAAGTCTCCTCCAACCCTGACAATTCTATGATTCTATGAGAGGACAAGGGACAATGCCTTTAAGATGGAAGAGAAGAGATTGAGACTGGAGATTAGGAAGAAATTCTTTCCAGTGAGGGTGGTGAGACACTGGAACAGGTTGCCCATGGAAGTTGTGGATGCCTGGAGGTGTTCAAGGCCAGTCCGGGCAAGACCTTGAGCAACTTGGGCTAGTGAAAGATGTTCCTGCCCATGGCAGGGTGTTGGGACTGGATGATCTTTGGGGTCCTTTCCAACCCAAACTATTCTGTGAGTGTGTAATTCTATTACTAGACCCTTAATACAAACATGATTTAAAAATGAACCCTCAGGGAAAGGTCAGACTTGAGTACGCTATGGTAAGAAGCAGCAGAAGCTGTTGAGCTGCCTTGCAAAGAAATAATGCTATAAACAGTATTTATGATTTGATGCCCAAGCAATTTGAAAACAAGGGCTATAATTTACCTTTAAATGATATCTATATATATATTTCTATGCCAATATATAAAAGTCCCCTGACTTAATGGGAAGCTATAGAAGCATAAGAATGTGTGCAGATAATATAGTGGAAGAAATGGATGTTCTTCTGAGCTGGAGAGAATCCTAGAATCGTTTGGGTTGGGAAGGATCTATGAGATCAGTGAGTCAAACCATCATCTAATGATGTAAGTGGCACAGAGAAACTCTCAAGATGTTCCAAAATAACCTCTGGATTTGTGGAATATCCCACTTCCTTCCCTTTTCTCCTCCCCCTCATGCCAGGGTGCTTGCTGCCCTTACACACAGCTCACAGCTAACCCTTGTGAAGCTGTGAACTTCCTCATGTGTCACTGACCTGCAGGAAAGCTCTCCAGTTAAATCCTCTCCAGGAAAGCTGCCTTCTTGTTTATTAGGGAGAAGTAAGGAATTATTCTGCTTAAATTTATGCTACAAGAGAAGCTGAAAAAGATAAGTGACACTTTTCCAGCCAAGGTCTAAGAGCTGCAGTATTTACCTGTGGGAAATTTAAATTTAGTGCCTTCATTTTTGCTCATACAACATGTCACTGAATATAAAGAAGCTGGGAAGGATTAGGGCCCACCAGAGCCAGGCTGTGTACCCTCCTCACAAAGGGAGTATTAGCTGGTCCTTAGGGGCTGTAGCTGCCTGATAAAAATAAGAATATTTATTAGAAAGCCTGAATTCAAGTTCCTCAACAGACCTGGCAGATATTAATTACACAACTTCAGTCCTCTTGTGTGCCAAAACCAGGTAAGTAGGCAGATAAACAGGAACCATTTGACGTCCACTGTGATGATTTTCTCTGGATTTGGTGTGGGTGGCATCTCAGAAAGAAGTGTCCCAGCTCGCTTAGGGGTGCACAGGAGCCATGCACTGTGTCTGAGTGCAGGAGGTTAAAGCTACAGCATTCAGCAGAAACTTCTGAGGGAACTTCTGCACAACTACAGACCCATAGAAGCACTTTCTTTGCAAGAGACCGTTAAGATCATCAAGCCCAACTGTCAGCCCAACACCACCATGGCCACTAAACCATGTCCCAAAAAGCCATGGCCACAGGTTTCTTGAACACCTCCAGAGATGGTGACACCACCACCTCCCTGGGCAGCCTGTCCTAATCCCTGACCAATCTTGCAGCAAAGAAATCTTTCCTGATACCCGACCTAAACCTCCCCTGGTGCAACTTGGGGCCATTGGCTTTCCTCCTATCGCTTGTTACTAGGGAAAAGAGGCCAAGTCCTCCCTCACTTCAACCTCCTTTCTGGTTCTTGTGGAGAGCAGCTTACATTAAATTGGAGTTGTGATATGTCCTGGCCATCAATCTCTTTCACAAAACACTTACTCTTCCATATCAGCCAGAACCCCCCCAATTCAGTTTTTGTCTCATTTAACAAATAACAGCATCAACTATGCAGAACTTGCTAAACCCAACTAGTTAGCTGCTTTTGGACACAGGAAACGCTATCATTTCAGCAGCAGTTTTGTATTCCTCCATAGTTTAATGGGCTGAATATGGGATCTACTGCTATGAACTTCTGCTGTCTCCATCACTCATATATACCCATGGCTATTTCAGCTTCACCTCTGTGTTGTCATGACCCTGAGCAGCATGTACATGCTGGCTTAGCCATGATGCTGAGAGGTAGCTGGTGCAGCTGATGTGTTCAGAGTACTTTGACTAGATCAGCACAACAGAAATACGTGCTATGATTGTTTTCAGTGCTAAAGATACCACTGAACCCACTGAATGGGTTCTCTGCTTTGAGACTCATAGCCTCACAGAATGGGTTGGGTTGGAAGGGACCTTATAGACCATCCAGTTCCAACCCCCTGCCATGGGCAGGGACACCTCCCACCAGCTCAGGTTGCTCAAGGCCTCATCCAACCTGACCTTGAACACCTCCGGGGAGGTGACATCCACAACCTCCCTGGGCAACCTGTTCCATGAACAGGCACAGATGAATGGACTTATGTGGTTCTGCTACTCTCGAAATTACATGGAAATACAATACATGGGTGGTTTGCCTGTTAGATGTCCTTCTTCTGAATGTTCTTTTTCCTCCTACGGATTCCCAGATCCTGTGCTACTTCTGGCGATTTGTCACGATCAGAAAAGATGCCAATATAAGGTTTTAAAGCCATGTGCAAGGTCCTCACCTGGGACAGGGTGATCCCAAGCACAGGCAGAGAGGAGAACGGACAGAGAGCAGTGCTGAGGAGAAGGTCTTGGGGTTGCTGGGTGAGGAGAAGCTCAACATGAGCCAGCAAAATGTACTTGCAGCCCAGAAACCAACCCTGTGCTGGGCTGCATCCCCAGCAGTGTGGGCAGAAGGCCAAGGGAGGGGATTCTGCCCCTTTGCTCTGCTGAGACCCCACCTAGAGTCCTGTGGCCAGCTCTGAAGCCCTCAGCAAAAGAAAGACATGGAACTGTTGGAGTGGGGCCAGAGGAGGACCATGAAGATGAACCAAAGGCTGGAGCACTTCTCCTCTGAGACAGTTGGGGTTGTTCAGCCTGGAGAAGAAAAGGCTCTAAGAGACCTTAGAGCAGCCTTCCAGTATTTGAAAGGGACTACAGGAGAGCTAGAGAGGGACAAAGGCATGAAGTGCTGTGATGAGGCGCTTCAAACTGGAGAAAAATGGCTATAGATTCGGCATTAGGAATGTCAGTTCTATGAGAATGGTGAGGCAAAATGGTGAGGCACTGGAACAGGTTGCCCAGAGAGGTTGTGGAGGCTCCAAGCCTGGAAATGTTCCAAGACAGGGCCTTGATCAACCTGGTCTAGTAGGAGGTGTCCCTGCCTTGGATGGGGGGTTGGAAGTGGAAGATTTTTTTAAGGTCCCTTCCAACCCCAAACCATTCTATGATTCTGTGATTATTACTGAAATCAGAGACAGATTTTACTCATCAGCTTGTGACGCTTTGCAAGTCAATTAATCACTCCCATAACAGCAAAATACAACCCAATCTTATTGATGTACCATAAAGGACAGTTCTGAGTTCCATACCAGCAGCCTTCAGGTTTTGTTGCTAAAACAGATGAATATTTTTTCCTGAAGAAGTACAAGATCTAAAAGTCTCTCACAGTCTTCATGGCCATGAAGGCAAAAATTAAAACCGAGATAAAAAGGAAAAGATAATCAGGGTTTTGAATCTAATATTTGGGCATTAGCCCCAGATGTTTACTAATTATGCCCTTAAGTAACACCTCAGGATGGGAGAAGCTAAATAAGGGAAAGAATGTGAAGAGAAACAACTGTTCTTCTTGAGAAAAAATTAAAATTGTTCATTCAATTAAAAACCCCTTAATAAAAGTCTGTACCAGAGTTCAAGTTGCCCACGGGAAGGTCTAATTCATGCTGGCCATTAATGAAGGCTTTATGTGACCATTAAGGAAAAACTGACAAGTTACCACAGCAACCTTAGTAATGCATATTAACAGCGCTAAGAAACAAAGGCTGGATCCTTCCAAAGCACCCGAAAGTCTTCTTTCACAAGGTCAAGGTCAGTACAATGTTGATGGGTTGAAAAGATCTGCAATTCCAGGGAGAGATCCCTCTGGATGTTTCGAAATGCTGCACTGAAATGTCTTTCTTGTGCTGTTTGATTAGGTGGGAGCCAGTGTCTGGCAAGAAGTTGGTCGTTGTGGTATTTGCTCAGTTTGCTTCGTGGAGAGATAACGCTTTCCGAAGGGGAGCTCAGATCCAGCCTTTGTACAGCCATATCCATCAAATCACTGCCCACAACTGCTTTGGCAACCAATGGAAACCAATAAACTCTAGTTAACAAAAAAAAAAAAAAAAAAAGAGAGATTGGGGGAAATTAATAACTTGGAGCACTTGCATATTGCTTTGTGCATTTACAACACTCTGGAGCTTCAGCTTAGAAAGACAAAGCAAATAGCATGATTCCTATTTGGAAAGAAAAACAATTCTGGTTTTGAGATATGTTAATTTCTGATTCTTTCTTTCTTTCTTTCTTTCTTTCTTTCTTTCTTTCTTTCTTTCTTTCTTTCTTTCTTTCTTTCTTTCTTTCTTTCTTTCTTTCTTTCTTTCTTTCTTTCTTTCTTTCTTTCTTTCTTTCTTTCTTTCTTTCTTTCTTTCTTTCTTTCTTTCTTTCTTTCTTTCTTTCTTTCTTTCTTTCTTTCTTTCTTTCTTTCTTTCTTTCTTTCTTTCTTTCTTTCCTTTCTTCCTTCTTGCCAGCAGGCATTGCTGCATTGCACCCCATATCACTTTAAAAAGCAGATTTACATGCTTTAGTCAAAGTCACATAACAGGATAGTACCAGAATGAGGGAGAAAAAGGAACTTTTTTAAAATGTAGAACTCTAGCCTAAAGAGCTGACAACTACCTTCATATAAAGCAAATCCAACCCACCTCCAATACTACAGCCAATAATGGTGTCCCCAGCATGAAAAGTGCATGGAACTGCTGGAGTGAGTCCAGAGGAGGCCACAGAGATGATCCAAGGGCTGGAGTAGCTCTGCTATGAGGACAGGCTGAGGGAGCTGGGGGTGTTCAGCCTGGAGAAGACTTCATGGGGATCTTAGAGCTGCCTTCCAATAGCTGAAGGGATCTTACAGGAAGGCTGCAGAGGGACTTTTCATAAAGGCAAAAGGGAGAATGGTTTAAAGCTGAGGGAGAGCAGTTAGACTGGATCTTAGGAAGAAGTTCTTCAATTCAAAGGTGGTAAGACTCTGGAACAGGCTGCCCAGGGAGGTTGTGGATGTCTCCTCCCTGGAGGTGTTCAAGACCCAGTTGGATGGAGCCTTGAGCAGCCAAGTCTAGTTGAGAGGTGTCCCTGCCCACAGCAGGAGGGGCTAGAGTAGCTTATCTCTGAGATCCGTTCCACCCTTAGTCATTCTCTGGTTTTATGATGCCATCAAAACCATTTCCACTTATTGCCAGAAGACATTTGTAAGGGTTGTGTAGGATGAACTGCTCTGCAGTATTGCATGGATATGTTCTTAGATTATCATAAAATCCCAGCTGTGGAGCAGCGTTTATTACACAATGCCAGCAAATTAATGTAGTAGTTTAGAGCAATCACTACAAAACATTGCAAAGTCCAACAACCATCCTCTTTTCCACTGAGGACTTAACTTTAGCAACATAGTTTATAAAAGATTTATCCATACTGACTCTGCTACAAAGCTGCTAACATGGTCATTGATTTCATGTGAAGATGTCAATGCACCAAATAATACAAACTTCCCAAAGCACTTATTACAGATAAATTACAATTTTAAGCTGCATCACTGTGATCTGGGAAAACTCTGAAGCCAGAGTCAGATTAGAGCTTCTGGTCACAGAGAGCAGTACTTCTGTTTGGAAAAAAATGATTTTGTTGTTAACCTGCTAAGATCCAGGAGGTGAAAAAACTGATTATCTGTCAGCCTAGAACATAGACATCTCTGTCCTTAGAATTAGATGGGACTGACACATTTTTTCATACAGATCTATTTGTTTACTTATTCATCCCCCCTGGGAATTCTACAACTTCTTCACATTTCCTTCCCCCCCTCCCATTGTCTTGCACCCTAGTCTGTGTCTTGAGTGCTCTCTTGGCCAGATTACTGTTCTTTATCTCTCAAAAAAACAAACAAAAAAAAAAACAAAAAAAACCAAAAACAAAACCCAAACCAAACAACTCTGCATGTTCCATTTTATGGCCTCAAGTTGCACCATGAGAGGTTTAGATTGGATATTAGAATAAAATTCTTGTGTGTAAGAACCTCTTCTCCCTAGTAACAACTGATAGGATGAGAGGAAATGGCCTCAAGTTGCATCAGTGGAGGCTTAGGTTGGACATGAGAAGAAAGTTCTTGACTGAAACAGTTCTCAACTCTTGGCAGAGGCTGCCCAGAGAGGTGGTTGAATGCTCATCCCTGGAGGTGTTTCAAGGAGGCAGAGATGCTGAGGGCCATGGTTTAGCTCCAGCCTTGGTACAATTAGGGAATGGTTGGACTGGATGAGCTTAAAGGGCTTTTCCAACCAAAATGATTCTACAATTCTGTGATTTTATACTTCAGAAGCTTCCTTGATTTTCTTTCTTTGCTGTCCTCTCTACTCCAAGAGTGTGGCTCTGTTTACTGTCCATTTTGTTTGGAGCAAGTCTCCCTATTACTCCCAAATATTTGTGATCAGTTTCTTAACTTCTCCCAGAACTACTCTGTTCTTCATTTGCTTTGTTATAAGCAAACTTCTAGGCTACCTCTCTCGTCACTTTTGTCACTGGTGGCATACAGGGCTTCCACCTGGCTGATTTCTGCCAGTTTGACCAGTTTAACCCTTGGTTTGGGATTGGTATTGGCAGTAGTGGGCATGCCTCTAGGCTGTCTGACTGACACAGCTTTGGGGTGGCCTTTTGGCCATTGCTTGGTTTTTGTTTGCCTATTTCAAAGGTAATAATCCTATTCCCATATGAATTTCTCTTCTTTTGGTGCCACTTTGGTTGGTTTTACTGTGAACATCTCTCCCACCTGGCTCTGGTGTGATAGCCACAGACCTGCCTGGCTATGTTAACTCTTTATAGTCTATCTGTCCTATTTATTCTACCTAACTGGGTGTCATTCTTGGGTTTTAGGGCTTATTTTTCATCCTCACAATTTATTTTGCCTAATGCTGGCCTATCTTTCCACTTTATGCAGACCAGAACTCTGTGGTTAAGAACAGGAGGCTTCATACCTCCTGGAAACATCAGACCTGCTCTTCATTACATCCCATGGATGCTGGCACTTTAATTTTGTCTCCATACATTTAGTAGCAGCTATAATCCAAGATGTCCTCTTCAAGTTTATGTTGTGAATTACACAAGAACTCCATCACGTGTCCCTGGAGGTGTTACAAAAAATAAATGTGTAGATGGCACTTCAGGCTGTGGTGGTGTTAGGTCAATGGTTGGACTTGGTGACCTTAGAGGTCTTTTCCAGCTGCAACAATTCTGTGATTCCCTGTTGTCATTTTGCCAAGTTTGTTATGTCCAGACTGCTACTGTTTCTAAACAAAGGATGTTCAAACAGAACCTTCCCCCCTCAAAGCAAGACCCCTGAATTTTTATTGTTATGGAATCATAGAATGGTCTGGATTGGAAGGGACCTCTGAAGGTCATCCAGTGCAAGCCCCCTGCAGTCAGCAGGGATGTCCTCAACTAGATCAGGTTGCCCAGAGCCCTGTCGAGCCTCAGGGATGGAGCCCCAACCACCTCCCTGGGCAACCTGATCCCGTGTTCCACCACCCTCATAGTAAAGAACTTGTTCCTAACTTCCAATCTAAACCTCTGCTCTAGTTTGAAGCCATGGCCTCCTGTCCTGTCCTTGCAGGCCTTTGCAAACAGTCTCTCTGCAGCCTTCCTGTAGCCCCCTTCAGGTACTGGCAAGCTGCTATTAGGTCTCCTTGGATCCTTCTCCTCTTCAGGCTGAACACCACGATCTCCCTCAGCCTGCCCTCATAGCAGAGGTGCTCCAACCCCCTGATCATTTTCATGGTTTTCCTCTGGACCTGCTCCCTCAGGTCCATGACCATCCTGTACTGAGGGCTCTAGAGCTGGACACAGTACCCCAGGTGAGGTCTCACCAGAGCAAAGTGGCAGAATCCCCTCACTTCATCTGCTGGCAATGCTGCTTTTGATGCAGCCTAGGATGCCATTGTTCCTTTATGCTGGATTGAAATTTAGCTCTGCTGTTAGATTTATTTTGCTGTTTGTTGGCTCACTCAGTGGTCCACACCCTATATTCCTATAGCTGTAAGCACAAAGAATGTTCTTATAATAGTACTGAAAGCCCTGAATCCCACTAGTTTGAACACTTCATTTCTGGCATAGCATTCAGGCACTGTCCCAGGAGCAAGAATTCTGTGCTGCTTCCAAAACCAGATCTTTTCTGTGTCAATGAAGTCTTCTCTGCATCCAAGATATCAAACTGTCAGGCTGGGTTTTGTTTTGTTTTGTTTGTTTGTTTTGTGTTTTTTTTTTTTTTTTTTTTTTTTTTAGGCCAGAATTGAGGAAATACATCTGATTTAAATAAATTAGGTTGTTTGAACATGCCTAAAGCAACAGCATAAACATGTCACTGTTTTTCTACCTCTTAATGTCAGTCCAGCTAGGTCCATTGGGCAAAGCCTTTTCAAAGACAACGCTGCTTCTTTCATTCAGGCACAGTTAAAAACAGAGGGAATTATTGTGGGATAGTCTCATTACAGTCTAGATATGAAGCTCCTTCTGTGATTGCACCTTGAAATTGTACTTTGTGTAGGTTCATCCCTGAAATATTACTTCCATGGTTATTAAAGTGCTCCTCCTTTGGCTGAAGATAATTTTATACTGCAGGATATTGATTGGATATTGCAGGATATTGAAACTCTTTGAGCAGGTCCAGAGAAGGGACATGACCATGACTCAAGGGTTGGAGCACCTCTATTGTAGAAACATGATGGAGTTGGACTTGTTCAGCATGAAGAAGAGAAGGCTCCAAGGTGATAGCAGAGCAGCTTGCCAGTACGTGAAGGGGGCTATGGGAGAGCTGGAGAGGTACTTTTGATAAAGGCACAAAGTGACAGGATGAGGGCTGATGGCTTCAGACTGGAAGAAGCTCAATTGAGATGAGACATTAGGCAGAAATTGCATGTCCCCATGACAGTGGACAGACACTGGACCACATTGCCCTGAGAAACTGTGGAGGCTCCAAGCCCGGTAGCGTTCCAAGACAGTTCGGATGGGGCCTTGAGCAACCCTGCCCATGGTATTGGGACTGGATGATCTTTAAGGTCCCTTCCAACCTGATTCCATTCTGATTCTGTGAACATGCCTGTCAACATCAACCATTCCCTATGAACTATTGTCTAAAAAAGTTTGGCTGAAGCCAATCAAGAGAGCATGATTTGAGTAGCAATGGATCTGAGCCTTTCTTAGCTTCAGCTGAAAGGGAGATATTAGCAGCAAACACTTCTGGCAATAGCCATTTAACATTCAGAGCAGTAAGGGAGGAAGAAATCCCAGTCTACGAGAGGCAAATTCAACATGTAATCTGTAATCTTCTGGAGCTGGAAGTCAAATGCAGGTAGTTTTAGTTCTCATTAGTTCTGTTGCAGAACCTCACACTCCTATTTAGAATAATTCTTCATATTTCTGCTTCCAGTCCTTAAATGACTGTTTGGTTCCCGCTCTTTAGCTTAACTAGCTCTGCTCCCTCTGTATTCACAAAGCCCATCTGTGTTCTCTCAGCTTCCATTTTGATAAGTTAAAGATGTTAAGGTGCATTTCAGGTGCTGCCTCTTAACATCTCTCTTCTGTTTCCTTGTAACACTGCTGGTTTGAACACAACTGTCCTGCACCTATTGTGTGCTACTCCAGGGGTGGTCTTGCCATGACCTCATGCAAGTGGTGCTCTCTACCAGCACTACAAAACATCCCAGCACATTCTAGGATTAAACTTCCCTTTTTCATGGCAGCTTCACACTGGTAGTGATAATCATCATGTGATTGACTGATTAAACCTGAGTCTTCCTCCTCCTGCACTATTTCCAACTGATGAGCTCCCAGCTTATAGCAGAAATTCTCGTTATTAGTCCCCGAGTGCACGACCTTACACTTTGTACTATTAAATTTCATCTTGCTTCTATTTCTACAGTCGTCAAGGTCATCTAATTCCTCCTGTATGATATTCCACTTCTCCTTGGTATTGGCAACTCCACCAAAGTTTTTGCCATCAGAAAAATTTCATTAGCACTCTCCCAGAATTCGTATCAAAGCCATTCTTGAAGATATCAAATAATGCTGGTCCTAAGAGCACACCCTGAGGAACTCCACGGGTGAGTCTCCAAACTGATAGACTTCTTTTCAACACATATTGGTCTCTTGTTTACCCTAGGTTTTTTTTCAGTGTTAACATTCTTGTGCTCATTATCTGGTCTAACTGGTAGCTCCCCATACGCTGTGCAGCAAAGATGGATTAGAGCTTTACAGTAAAGGAAGAATTACCAACAATATTATTCTGGAGAGGAGAAGACTGAGAGGGGATCTGATCAATGTCTATAAATATCTGAGGGCTGGGGATCAGGAAGGAAGGGACAGGGACAGGCTCTGCTCACTTGTGCCCTGGGATAGGACAAGGGGCAATGGATGGAAACTATAGCACAGGAGGTTCCACCTCAACATGAGGAAGAAATTCTTCACTGTGAGTGTCACAGAGCCCTGGAACAGGCTGCCCAGAGAGGTTGTGGAGTCTCCTTCTGTGGAGGCTTTCCAGCCCTGTCTGGATGTGTTCCTATGTGACCTCTGTTGGATTCTATGGTCCTGCTCTGTCAGGGAGGTTGGACCTGAAGATCTCCAGAAGTCCCTTCCAACCCCTAACATCCTGGCATCCTGTAATACATGAAAGCGTGACCTAGGGAAGGAGATTCAATCCAAGCAAGCTGCATATCACTCATGCTGTTTGGAAAGCTGGACAGGAGAAGACAAAGTCTAAGTGATTATACGAGCATTAAATCTATTGAGAAACATCTAATGGAAAGCAGAAAAACCAGCAAGCAGAAGCCTCCCTGAAAGGGTGGTTTGCAGATGACAAAGCCTCTGCACACAGCCAGCAGCGACCAAGGCGTTTCTGGCCATGAGTGTATTCCCACATCCCAACAATGCTGCTTTGCATGCGTTCAGGATAACCTCATTCCATAAGCAATAATGAGGCAACGGACCATTATCAGTTGGCTGTTCAGTTAATGAAGTGCCTGAGGTGAAGGCCACTGCTTTCCTTGCCCAACAGAAGGCTTTATGAAGAAACAAGCATTCATCTTGATCGTGACACCAATTCAGCATCTACTGAATTGACAGCTCTATCTGGGAATAAGTTTCTATCACAAAGGAAGTGGTGTCTGCTGTCATCTGACAAGTGCACTTCATTCCCTGCCTAGGTTTAATAAGTGACACTCCTCTACTGCACAGAGTATTTTATACCACTGGAACACACTCATGTTATCAGCAGTTATGTTTGTTGTCCGAAGAAATCTTACTTATTAATCCCAAAGATGCAATCCCTTCACTAGGAGTCTTTCTTCTTACAGGTGAACAGTTTTTCAGGTCAGTTTCAATAATTAGGATAACTTCACTGGTTTGGCTCAGACCCCAGCCTCAAAAGCAGTGGTATCACATCCAGTTGGGGTGGCAGTGAATGATGTAAGGGGAAGATGGAATCTCAGGCCTGGCGCAGAGAGAGGGTGAGTCTGGTTTGCTGTCCCTCCCTCTTCCACCACTCCAGAAAGAATTGTGTAGGACCACTTCTGTAAATACGGGTAACCTGGGTGTCCAGTGAATAGCCATGAGGATGATCAGAGGGCTGGAGCACCTCTGCTATGCAGACAGACTGAGAGAGTTGGGGCTATTTAGTCTGGAGAAGAGAAGGCTCTGAGGAGACCTTCTTGTGGCCTTCCAGGATCTGAAGGGGGCTAAAAGAAAGCTGGGGAGGGACTTTTTAAGGTGTCAGGGAGTGATAGAACTGGAGGGATGGAACAAAACTAGAAATGGGTAGATTCAGATTGGATGTCAGGAAAAAGTTCTTCACCATGAGGGTGGTGAGACACTGGAACATGTTGCCCAGGGAGGGAGTGGAAGCCTTATCCCTGGAGTTTTTTAAGGCCAGGCTGGATGTGGCTGTGAGCAGTCTGATGTAGTGCGAGGCAGGGAGGTTGGAACTGAATGATCTTTGAAATCCCTTCCAACTCTGATAGTTCCATGGTTCATACAGCCCATGGCTGCTGAAGAAGAGTGCCACAGGTATGAAGAACTCAGAGAAGAGAGCACCAGGGAAGAAGCTCATCCCACTGATGTGCTTGTGGTGTCTGGATGGCCAAGAAGAGAACTAAATGCAGAAGAGTGGGCTGTAAAAATCTCTGAACTATTCCTCAAGTTGTTTTTAGAAAAAAAAATCCATGGTGCAGAGGGTGGCTTACTTATTCTTCCATCATGTTGCCCAGAAAGGGTTGGACAGAGAGACCATAGTTGGGTGAAGCTCTGGGGATTTCATCCACAAATAATTCAAAGATTAGAATTTTTCTGTTAGGCTGAAATCCACTCAACAGTGATACCAAGACCAAAGAAAACCAGGAGAAAAGGTGTCTAGGTCTGCAGTTCAGCTTGAAGATCCAGTGGCAATGGTTAGGTTCCACTCAAGTGCAGTTGGAGACACCTCGTTGCTGTCTACAACTCCCTAAAAGGACACTGTGGAGAGGTTGGTGCTGGTCTCCTCTCACAGATAATTAGTGACAGAACAAGAGGGAATGGTCTCAAACTGCACCAGGACAGGTTTAGACTGTATAGTAGGAAATTTTTTTCCCCAGCAAGAGTGGTCAAGCACTGGAATGTGCTGCCCAGGGAGGTGGTGGAGTCCCCAAGCCTGGATGTGTTTCAAGGTGATTTGCATGTGGTGCTTGGGGATATGGTTTAGGGGTGAACCATGTAGAGTAGGGTTATTGGTCGGACTTGGTGATCCTGAGGTGATCCTTTTCCAACCTGAATGTTTCTGTGATTCTTGGAAGTTAAAGGGAATGAGTACCTGAGGCTGAGTTAAACACTGGACAGTATATTTTGTACCAGACATTGTGTGCTGCTTTCTAATTGCATTTACATGTTGGCTTATGCCACACATTTTCCTCCAGGTCTCCTCTCCTTTCTCTTAGTATTTAGAAAATTCTTGCTTCTGTGACCTTGGTGGATATAATTCCATATTGATTGAAAAAATGATGCACTGTAGGTCAACAACATTGTAAATTTAAAGTACAATGAGCCACAGAATTAAATCAAAAGCTGTGTGGACTTAGGACAGCTTCACTGATTGAGAGTTGGTCATAATACAGATAATTTCTGTATCAATATTGTGAAATTGGATCAACTTCTGCCTGAAAACCATGCCCTGGGTTTGATTCATGGTAAGGACAAAGTGCTGCTCTTGCTCTTCACAAGATTTACAAATAGTCACAAGCCACAGATTGCACTGGGTTGGAAGGGACCCTCAAAGGGCATCTTGTCCAACCTCCCTGCACTCAGCAGGGACACCTCCAACTAGAGCAGGCTGCCCAGGGCAACATCAACCTGATCTTGAATGTCTCCAGGGATGGGGCCTCAACTAACACACTCATTGTGCGTAACTCCCTTCTGATGCCCACCCTAAATCTGCCCTGCTCCAGTTTCAAACCATTGCTTCTTGTTTCACCAGAGCAGAGAGGCAGGATCCCCTCTCTCCATCTCTGGCCATGCTACTTTTGCTGCAGCCCAGGCTGCCATTGGCCTTCTGGGCTGCCAGTGCTCATTCTTGGCTCCTGTCCAGCTTCTCCAGCACCCCAAGTACTTCTCTTGCAGGGCTGCTCTCAATCTCATCATCCCCCAGTCTGCATTGATATCCAGAACAACCCTGATGTAGATGCAGGACCTTGCACTTTGCTTTATTGAACCTCACGAGGTTCTCCTCAGCCACCTCTCCAGCCTGTGGTGCCTCTGGGTGGTACCCATCCTGTCCCTCAGATTTATCAACCACAGCACTCAGCTTGGTGTCACCTGCACACTTGCCCACAGCTGACTGCATCAATTCTTTTCTGTTATCTCTTCTGAGGTTAATCTCAGATCCTATACTGCTGCTGTTACCCAACCCATCTGTACCAGCGTGAAAGGGGCTTCAAGCTTTCGTTGTACCTGGTAGAGCAGCCCTACACTTCTTGGCTAATCCTTCAGTCCAGCAACTCCAAAATGCACCAGGAGTTGCCTTGCTTGTAAAGCAGTGCATGCCCCTGACCCATCAGCTGCCAGTCTTCCTACAGCATGTCAAGGATATCTGAAACGCTTGTTCAAACTGAAAGTTGGGTGATGCTCTCTTCACAAGCATCAAGACACTTTTGTCTGTCTCTGTTTGGACTTCATGTTTATTTGTTTGTTTGTTTTTCTCTCTTTTTCCCCCCCCTCCCCATTCCCAGACAGAAAGATAGTTCTGATTAGCAGGGGAAGATGATCTCCAACTCTTCATCATCCATCCTGGTATGCTTACTGTGTCATTGGAGAAGATGATACCCTGAAGCCACACTACAGAGCCTGTCACAGCTGCCTTAGAGGGAGGTGACTCATTTTATGACAGGAAAGGCAAGAAAATACAGAACCAGGCTGAGGGTTTTAGTTAAACAAAAGTAGCCCTGGTACTCACTTGCTCAGGGAATGGACTAAGTGCAGACATCTTCACTGCTCACCTATTACAACAAGCCCACTGCAAACACCATTGTAATTTAAAGGCTCTTTTCATCATGTTCCTTCTTTCCCTTTAATACATCTGCTCCAGAACACATCCTTCAAAGGCATTTGGCTACCATATTGCTTAAAGCTTCCTGGAAAATGAATATTATCTCAGACAGAAGCAGTCCAAGGATTGGCCTCAGGTGGAACAAATGACATCCGAGAGATGCACCATGGGGTTACTCTTTGGGGATTTTGTTTTTATTTTATTTTCATAGAGGTTTACATCAGGAGAGGCCATTTTATTACGCTGTTGGCTTTCCATTCTGGATCTTCACTTTTTATCCATTGTTCTGATCTGAGGCAAATAACTTGCTTAGGGTAAAGCATCAGTGCTGGGGACATAAAACATAAACTCACCCCACAGCCACCGCTCTCTGCAGGTTTCCATGCAAACATGGGGGGTTGTACCCCCCCAAGTGCAGCAGCAGCAGCTTCTTACCCCCCAAACACAGCTTACCTGCAAAGGGAGCCCAAAGTGACATTCTGAAGGACCCACAAAAATGAGTTGCAAGCAGAAACAAAATCCTCACCCTTCCACAGCAGCACAGCTACTCTCTGCTATGAAGAACACCAACACTTCTGGAGGGAAGCTTCCCCCATGGCAATTAATGGTGTTAATTGGTAATAATCAGCACTAGGGCCTCTCTGAACCCCAGGAACCTGGGTGAGGCTCCTTCCAACCTCAACTGTTCTGTGATTCTGTGGAGCAGATGTTGCCTGCAGGGAGGGTGAAAGGGAAAGGGGAAAGGGAGAAAAAAGGAGAAAGGGGGAGAAAGGAGAAAGGGAAAGGTTGTGGAGTCTCCTTCTCTGGAGACATTCAAGATCTATGTGGACACGTTCCTGTGTGACTTGCTCTGGGTGATCCTGCTTTGGCAGGGGCGGTTGGACTGGATGATCTCCAGAGATCCCTTCCAACATCTACCATTCTGATTCTGTGATCTCTTCCAGAAAGAGATTCACTCTTAATCTCTAGACATTAAAAGATAGGGAACTGATCAAACTGTTTTATAACTCGTACCAGTGGTTAACCACTCATGGTTAACATGTGGCTTAGTTCATCTTCCAGCCATTGTTACTTGTTATCCCTTTTTTTTTTTCCTGATTAAAGAGCACTTTAGTACTCTGTGTTTTCTTGTTGTGAGGGTACTTATACTACAGTTACCTCTCAGTCAAGTCACCACTCAAGCTTCTTTTTGATAGACTAAACAAATCAAGCTCTTAAAGTGTCTCACTGTAGGCATTTTAACCAACCTTAAATCATTCTGTGTTTTTTTTTTTTCTACAACATCTCCAGATCTGAAAACGAACAAATAACAAACTAAAACACTTCAAACTGTGGACAACAGAAATCATAGATTCACAGAATGGGTTGGGTTGGAAGGGATCTTAAAGATCATCCAGTTTCAACCCTCCTGCCAAGGGTAGGACACCTCCCACCAGCCCAGGTTGCTCAAAGCCTCATCCAACCTGGCCTCAAACACTTCCAGGGAGGAGGCATCCACAGCCTTCCTGGGCAACCTGTTCCAGTGTCTTCCCATCCTCACTGTCAACAACTCCTTCCTAATCTCCAGTCTAAATCCCCCCTTTTCAAGCTTCAAGCCATTGCCCTTTGTCCTGTCACTCCACTGGACAATGTATATTTTATCTGTCCCATTGCCAAATTAAGACACAAGAATTCCAAATCCTGTGTTTAGCAGTTGGTTATTTATAGGATTCTAATGGCTGCATTTCGGATCTGTGCCTGTGTTTACCTCTCCACCATGATACTTAGAGCTTCCTTGGTTGATGTATGACCCAGAGATATTCAGCCCTGCTGGACTAGCCCAGACCTTTATCTTCCATGCATGCTTTTGTGTTTGATGGAGTTACAACATAGGTTGTTGTTGGATTTTTCTACTTTTTTTCCCTTTTATTTTTTTCCCTTTTATTTTTTTTCCCCTGAATGTTCTCATTTTAGCAGCAATCAGGAGTGCAATGCATGGCTCTGTTGTCCTCATTATCACTTACTGATTCTGCAATCTTTCTGCCACCCACAAATTTTCTAGGAATGATTTATGTTTGTGTTTCAACTCATGGGTGAAAAAGTTGAAGAGTGCTGGGGCTAATGTTGCTCCCCAAGGAGCTTCCTAGGATCCCTTCCATGTGATGATAATTTGCCACTGACTAACTCTGTTTGGAGATCATTCATTTAACAAGTTCTGCATTCCTCTACACTGCACTCTGGCAAATTTGCATTGTGCTCCCAATGGTTTGAAACCAGACACTAGAAGCATGCTTGGGACAGTGGCATGAGTTTGAAGCATTCCCTGGGACAGAATAAAGCACAGGTAGTTGCCCAGGTGGTAAAGAAATGTGTCCCCCTCATCTGCCAGCTGAAAATCTTTCTGTAGCATGTTAACTGTTCCTGCAATACTTATCCAAACAGAAATGTCCATGGTGGCTTTTCATACCTGTGAAGATTCATAGAATGGTTTGGGTTGGAAGGGACCTTAAAGATCCTCTACTTCCAACCCCCCTGCCATGGGGGGGACACCTTCCACTAGCCCAGGTTGTTCAAAGCCTACCTACCCCTCACTGGAGGTGTGTTCAAGATGCTACATAGAGATCTCCATCTACAGAATAAATATAGAAATACTGAAATGCTTATGAACTTTCAGTTAGGAGTCAGAAGCTGGTTGGCAGCTGCATCATCTGCTGAGATAGAAGTAGTTAATAGAACATTCCAAAGCAAGTAAGTGCAAGCAATTTCTGAGGACACACAATTATCATTAGTGGACTAAGTATTGTGGCCCTTTACAACTGCTTACACACTTCAAAACACAGAATCCTAGAATCATTTAGCTCAGAAAAGTCCTTCAAGATCATCAAGTCCAATGATTAACCCTGCTCTACCAAGTCCATCACTAAGCTGTATCCACAAGCACTGCATCTACATGGCTCTTAAATACCTCCAGGGATGGTGACTCCACCAACTCCCTGGGCAGCCTGTGCCAGTGCCTGACCACTCTTGCAGGAAAGAAATTTTTCCTAATGCCCAACCTAAACCTCTCCTGGTGCAGCCTGAGGCCATTTCATCTTTTTCTGTCACTTGTTACTAGGGAGAAGAGACCAACCCTCATCTCTCTCCAACCTCCTCTCAAGGAGTGGTATGAGCAATGAGGTCTCCCCTCAGCCTCCTTTTCTCCAGGCTGAACAACCCCAGTTCCCTCAGCTGCTCCTCAGCAGAATTGATCTCTAGGCCCTTCTGCACCCACTTTTGGCTCTGTTTTTGCACCTGCTGGGACCATGGGTGTTTAATCAAGGTTCAAATCCTGAATTTGGGGCTGAGCGGTGTTGGGGGAATCACAGTCATCCAGAGCAGCTCCATGCCAAGTCCACACACTACACCAGGAGTTTCCAGTGACCTCCTGACCTTGGTGAGTATGGAGCTAAAATTATTTGGGGGGTAACAAAGCCCTCGATTACCTATCGAGGCCATTTCTGTAATTATCTCTTTGGGCTTCACCACAGCTGGTGGTTCTGCTCAGCCTGGGTGTCCCAGGAGACACAACTGGGACTATGTGGGTGCTTGTTGTCCCTTTTAATCCCTTCACTTTTCCTCTTTGGATGTGGGGGTACTGGTGCACATGAATCATAGAACTGAGGCCTTGAGCAATCTGCTCTAGTGGGAGGTCTCCCTGGCCATGGCAGGGGGTTGGAACTGGATGACCTTTAAAGTCCCTTTCAAGTTAAACCATTCTATGAACTTATGAACATCAAGCCAAACCACGTGAGCCCATTATAAAGATGTATCTGTTTTTCTCCAAGAGCATTCTCTTAAAGAACTGAAAAGAGATGTGAATTTGCTTCCCTAAATGATGCAGTGACAAGTGAAGAAAGGACAGCAGTTTCTATATTGGGCTTTGCCAAAAGGGTGCCCTTATCAGGAACCTTAAAGATCTTGATAGACTGATTGAAAGACATCCTGGCAAACTGACATCTTCACTCATTTGTCCTCCAGCCCCAGGCTGCCTGAAGAGAGACCTGATAGGCTCCAATGGAGCAGCTACTTCTGCTCCTAAGCTCTCCTCTAACTTTCCTCCAGATTGCATATTTGTACTGCAGGACCAGTGCACAGAGTGACAAATCCTTACCAAAAATCACACAACTTAGCTTGCATCAGATAAAGGCACATTAACAACTGGAGGAGCATTTTATCTGTTTTCCCTGGGATTTGCTTCTCTTCATAGCACCTTGGACTGACCCCCATAGTTGGTATTTCTATCTTTTATCAGTTCTGGGTCTTTTGACTCACTGGGTTATGGAGTTGTGAGACCCTGCATCTTCACATGTGTGCCTAAAGTTGCTTATCCTTGCCACCCAATTTAGGTCTTTAATAAAGCACCAGGAAAGGGGCATCTGGGTCCTATCTGCTGTATTATGACATCAATCCCATAGGAGACTCGTGGTCATAATCTGATAAAGTTCACTTTATTTTCAGCATGAACTTATGATAACTAAGTGCAGTTTATGGTCTACATGCTGACATGGCAACCTTTTCCCTTTCTTTTCCTTCGCTCTCCACCCCATGAAACCTTCACAATGCATACAGCATTCTCCATCCTTTCTTGCTCCCTGTCTGGGATCCTCCCATTGAAATGACTCATCATGGAGAGTGGCACTCTTGCCCTTTGTGGTGTGCTGCTCAGTGCAGGAGCTGTGGATCTAAGTAAAAGGCAGCATGTTTTCAGGCACTTTCCCCCTCCTCCTCCCACCAAGGGCTAACTTGCTAAACCAGAAACCCAAGTCCACGTGGTGATCATATTTGCTACCTCAGGGACTAATTTTCTTTTACTTCCTTTCCTGTATTCCAAAGCTTCATTGCCATTATCCTCTTGCTCCCTGCGCACTAACAAAAAGATTTTAATGTATTCATTATGCAAAATCTTGTCTTTTGTGACCTTTGCCAGGAGTGTTCCCAAAGGACTGGCCAGGCTTAATAAGCTCACAAATACACTACGATGTCAGCCAAGGGCACTACTGGCCAACTGAGCCTGCACCCCTGCCCTCTCCCCAAGCCCCCACTTCTCACCTGAGATACTTCAAGGTGGGATTGCAGGGGTGTTGTCTGCCCTGGAAAACTGCTAATCCTTTCCAGTGGCTCCCAGCTAGGAAAACAATCCCCTTTGTGAGGGCTGGGACAATCACAGAGGCATGATTGCCTTTTGCTGCTTCTGAGATAGACTCTGCCTTCCTTTAGGTTCCTCTTTTTCCTCTCTCCTCAGCTACATTGTTTAATGCTTTCATTCTTCTTGTTTCATTTATGTTGTGTCCTGTAAAAGCTTTGTCACAGGCAAGCCAGCTGGGTCATTGGAGGAAAGGCATCCTCTCATCAGATCCTCCTGCTAGCCCATTTTCCTTCTAGCCAGAGTTATTGTCTAAGTTCTGTGGGGAAAACATCCTCTCCCCCATTCAGCTGCTGATGCTGTGGCAGATTGCAGCAGTTTCTGTCTGCTGTAAAGAAAGGAGCAGGAAGGATACAGCAGCCTCTTCATTTCATCTCTGAGAGATGCAGATATGGAATACCAGAGAATGGCATCTCCAGCAGAAACCCCAAACAAACAAACAAAAAATCAGCGTGCATTTCTTGGTGAGCAATATCAACTTCCAAATCCTCTGCAGGCTTATAAAAGATAGATATTACAAATGTTAATGCAAATTATTAGTAAACCTGACCCTTCTACCCCACCGTGACACACATCTAAAATTTATTATGGAACACATTCCGGGGAACAGCTTTAGGGAATTCAGTGCTCATCTTTGTCTTTCTTCCTCCATCTCACACAGTAGCAGTCTCCAGACAGCTTCTCTGAATTCTTCAGAAACCCTGCCATGCTGACCCCTGTCCCACACATCCATTGACTTACTTCACTTGGCTGTCTGGAGTGACAGCTAAGGTACTGGTACATGTCCTCACAACTTCCATGGCAGGCTGTGCATCTTCCTTCCAGCTCAGCTCTGTATTATGATGCAGGATGCTGTGACACAGATTGCTTAAATAAAATCCTTGTGGAACCTCTGACCGTTTAATATCCATAGCCCAAAGAAAAAAAACATCAACAGACCGTGGACTTTGGTTAGCAGCAGAATTCATCTCACAACATAGAAGTACTGGTTCTGAGATTGTGTCAAATAAGGAAGAGTTTCAACATAATTTAAGTTTTCAGTATCTAAGTGCCATTAATGAAAAGTTTTAGCCATCCAATTGCCATTAATATTAAGTTTTAGGTGTTTTAGGCATCCAATTGCCATTAATATTGTTTTAGGTGTTTTAGATATCTAATCATTAATAGTAAGTTTTAGGTATTTTAGGCATCCAATCATCATTAATATTAAGTTTTAGACATTTTAGACATCCAGTCATCATTAAGTTTTAGGTATTTTAGGCATCCAATTGTCATTAATATCAGGTTTTAGGTATTTCAGGCATCCAGTTGCCATTAGCAGCAACAGGAATTAAATTTTGGACCTGCTATTTTAGTTTTCTTTATTTTCTCCAAGGCTTCCAATCTGTTTCAGATTGATCTCAATTTACAGACAAAAAAAAAAAAAAAAGAAAGAAAGAAAGAAAAAGAGCACCCTGAAATACTGACATTGCCTTCCCCCACCCAGAATCAGCTAGCAAACTTAAGGCCATGTTTTCATAGATGCTGAAATATAGAGAGATTTGGGTGCTCATCACTGTGCAGAACCAGTTCTTGAGTTTAAAATTCCCTTGATAACAATCTTAGACAACTCTTCTTAATGCTATAACCCCAAAACACCTCCTCCAGGGTTCCAAGGGCTGTGATCGGTGACACAGAGTCAACTTGGAGGCCTGGGGCTGGTGGTGTTTCCCAGAGATCAGTACTGGGTCCAGTTGGGTTCAATATATTTATTAATGACCTGGCTGAGGGCATTGAGAGTACCCTCAGCAAGTTCTGATGATACCAAACTGGGGGGTGGCTGACACCTGCCAGGCTGTGCTGCCATCCAACCAGAGCTGGACAGGCTGAGAGCTGGGGGCAGGCAAACCTCATCAAGTTCAATAAGGACAAGGGCAGGGTCCTGCAGCTGGGGAGGAACAGCAGGTACCAGGACAGGTTAGGAGCTGCCCTGCTGGAGAGCAGCTCCATGGAGAAAGACCTTGGAGTGCTGGTGGGCAGCAAGTTCTGCATGGGACAGCAAAGTGCCCTTGTGGCCAAGAGAGCCAATGGCATCCTGGGGTGCAGCAAGAAAAGTGTGGCCAGCAGGGCTAGGGAGGTTCTGCTCCCCCTCTGCTCTGCCCTGCTGAGACCACAGCTGCAATCCTGTGTCCAGTTTGGGGCTCCCCAGTTCAAGAGAGACAGAGACCTGCTGGAGAGAGTCCAAGGGAGAGCCAGGAGGATGCTTAGGGGACTTGAGCATCTCCCTGGGAAGAGAGACTGAGAGCCCTGGGGCTGTTTAGTCTGGAGAAGAGAAGGCTGAGAGGGGATCTGATCAATGTCTATCAATAGCTGAGGGGTGGGTGTCAAGTGGAGGGGGCCAGGCTCTTTTGGGTGGTGTGCAATAACAAGACAAGGAACAATGGATACAAACTTGAACATAGAAGATTTCACCTCAACATGAGGAGAAACTTCTTTACAGTGAGGGTGGCAGAACCCTGGAGCAGGCTGCCCAGAGAGGTTGTGGAGTCTCCTCTGGAGACTTCAAACCCACCTGGATGCATTCCTGTGGGGACTCCCCTGGGTGATCCTGCTTTCGTAGGAGGGTTGGACTGGATGATCTCTGGAGGTCCCTTCCAATCTCTACCATTCTGTGTTTTAAGGAAAAAAAACCAACAACCCCAAACCACAGCCTAAAATATTTCCTCATTTTAAGAGGATTTTTTTACCAGGTTCTATTTGCAAACTTAAAGGAGTATGAATTAGTTAACCTGACAGGGTGAGGCAATATCAGGGCAACCCATTTACCATATGTGGAACTGGAGTGTAGCCATTTTTTCTTTTAATGTGTACTTCAGACACTCAGGCTGCACACAGTAGGTACAAATTATCTGTCCAGAAGCTCAGGAAGGAAAAAAAAAAACCCAACCGAAAAAAACCCCACTTTTCTTTTGTACTTCTGTCTCAGGCTAGGTAGAAACCTCGAAATGCCTTCATAAAATGAAAGAAAGGAAGCCAGAAAAGCTAAAATGTTCATCAAGACCTAGGAAAGGGGGGGGGGGGAGGGGGGGGAAGGAAAACAAAACGCACTTGTCAATAAATATAATAAACAGCCACCCTGTATTACTGTGGTTACTAAGTGCTAACAATGAGCTTCTGGCAGGCAGTGAGGTGTGCAGACAAAGGGCCCTTGAGAAGTTGTATCGGCCAGTAGTTGAAATCTGCCAGTGGTTTTTTCTTTTCCTTTTTTTTTTTTTTTCAAGGCTAGGCACAAAGAAAGCAAAAATCTTTATTAAGGTTTATTAACGTTCCAAATTACTCATCTTCTCCTGCGTTTCAGTCCATTGTGGGGCTCTGAGTACTATTGCTGACCTTTGATAAACAGTCATTTCACCACAGTGATGAGACACCAACATTGAGCTGCACAATATAATGCAGATTAACTGAGAGGCATTCCAGTTTTCCTTAAAAATCAGCCAGGATGAGACCAGAGGATCTGCTCATAACCCACGTGTACACATTCTTTGTGTGTGACATTTCTTTCCAATGAGATAATTTAAACAAGGAAGAAATTGCTCTTGATATGCATGTTTTAAGCATGGTCTCCTTCACAGGAGAGTCACAGAATCACTGAATGTTAGGGGATGGGAGGGACCTCGAAAGCTCATCCAGTCCAACCCCTCTACCAGAGCAGCATCACCCAGGGCAGGTCACACAGGAACACATCCAGGTGGGTTTGGAAAGTCTCCAGAGAAGGAGACTCCACAACCTCTCTGGGCAGCCTGCTCCAGGGCTTCAGCACCCTCACAGGGAAAAAATTTTCCCTTCTGTTCCTGTGGAACCTCCTCTGCTCCAGCTTGCCCCCAGTGCCCCTTGTCTTGTCCTTGGAGATCCCTGAGCAGAGCCTGGCTCTGTCCTCTCGACAATGCCCTGCACATCTTTATCCCCAGCAATGAGGGCAGCCCTCAGGCTCCCCTGCTCCCAGCTGCAGAGCCCCAGCTCCCTCAGCCTGTCCTCACAGGGAGATGTTCCACTGCCTGCAGCAGCTTTGTTGTTCTCTGCTGGACTCTTTCAAGCAGTTCCCTGAGGTCCTTCTTGACCTGAGGGGCCCAGAACTGGACACAATATTTCAGATGTGGCCCCACCAGGGCAGAGTAGAAGGGCAGAGAGTCTAGTTGATGCTTTCTCATAGGTGAGCAAGAACTGATGATTTGGTGTTCATGTGCTTCACTGCACAATCAGACTGAGTAACGACATTTAAAAGACAGGATAAAGCCACCCTGCAGCTGTGAACCTGTGGTAGGTTGTGTCATGAAGAAGCTTCAGCCTCCTGAGCGAAGCTTCTGAGTAAGCTTGCATCGTTATCTAAGGATAAAACCAAGTGTCTGTTCTGGCCAAGAAATCTTTCACAACCAGTTTGTCTAAACTCAGAGATCATTAAGAATATCTGTGAAATACAAATGTGAGGAGTTAGCATACTCCGTGGCACGGGAGAGCGTGCTGAAGGTAGCCTGAAATATTGACAAGAGACCCTGATGAATTAATTAGGCTATGAAGTTCCCTAAGCAAAGGCACGTTAACAGTGTGGGATTGTTTACTGTTTGCAGGAGAAATTATTGATATCACATTTGCAAAGGCGTTCTTAGCACCACTAATAAGAAAAGGAAGAGGAGTGAGATGAAAACATTGCCACGAGAGGTAGCAGCACCACTTTGTCGCGTGGCGCTCTCCGGTTTTGCTCATTAGAGCGGCTCCCAATTTATCCTGCTCTCATTTTATGGGGGAAAAAAAAGAATAAATCATAAAAGGCACTAGAGATGAAATGGTCAGCGTTATTGTCAAGGCATTTTAAACAAGAATGCAGAGTCCTTGGGCCAGAGCTCCAGCAGATTCAAGGCAATCTTTAATCCAGCTTTGTTTCTCTTCCCTGTGTTCTCTGTTTGTGTGTCTTGATGCCCATTTGCAAGGAAGTCTTGAAATTACATCCCAACAGGCAGTTGGCTTTTCAGAGGAGAAGCTGTTAGACTGAATGAGAATAATACCAGAGGTTATTACTGCAGTGGCAAAGCCCTGACGTCCATGAAAATTAACATCTGCATCTGAGGGAACAGATAATTGATTCACCTAAACAAAATGATGTGGTGTATAAACAGCATTGAAAAAGGACCAAAGTAGTGTATAAATAGCACTGAAAAAGGACCAAGGTTCTGTTCCTGCAGGAAACAAATCTTCGAGTTCCACTTTTAATCTTCAGAACTCGTGGATTGCACTTGATGAGGAGCAAAACCATTTAAAAGAGATAAATGGCTTTTATCTTCTGAATTTCTGAGCACTTACAGTGCCCACTGGTTCCAGTGGAAGCTGGTGGTGCTCAGAATCACTGGAGGATCCATCCATATACACAAATTGATTATTTATTCTGATATTTATGTGTTGGCTATATTCTTTGTATAGGCAGGTGCCATGATTTCTGACCATCTACTTGAAGTATAGGAAAAAGAGTTCTTATAATGGGAATAGAGAAGTGCAGCAGTTCAGCCAGTGCCAGACTAACTGGAAAGCTCTGGTGTGGGCTTAAGCAACTGGGGACAGTACGAGGAGAGGAGAGGAGAGGAGAGGAGAGGAGAGGAGAGGAGAGGAGAGGAGAGGAGAGGAGAGGAGAGGAGAGGAGAGGAGAGGAGAGGAGAGGAGAGGAGAGGAGAGGAGAGGAGAGGAGAGGAGAGGAGAGGAGAGGAGAGGAGAGGAGAGGAGAGGAGAGGAGAGGAGAGAGGAGAGGAGAGGAGAGGAGAGGAGAGGAGAGGAGAGGAGAGGAGAGGGAAAAAAAAGAAAAGAGGAAAAGAAAGGAATAAAATAATATATAAAATAAAATAAAGACAGCAGATCAGAGAAGCTTGCTGACTATCACCCTGACATCAGAGTTTTCTCTCCTGATTGCAGTGGCAGTGAGCCCTTCAGACAAAGTCTCTCTTGATTCCCCCATCTATGTTTTGTTTTTTACCTGGGGATGACAGAACGATTCAGTGACATGGGAAAAGGAAGGGAAATAAAAATTCCCCTTTAATTGCCTTGGGCCGTATTAGGAACCCTGTGGCAGCGGTTTGTGGATGGCCAGAGAAAGCAGCAGGCTGCTAATTCCTGGAGCTGCTTCCTTTGCTGAGAATAAAGCCTGGCAAAGGCTCCTGCCTGCCGTTGCTGAGGCGGAGAGCACAATTTATTTAACCAGTCAAATTTAGGCAGTTTAACAGATTCCTTGATTCTTGTCTTGCTTTTTCATTAAGCCCTTTAAACTGGACTTCTTGTCAATAAATAAAACCATTGACGTGCAAAGGTCACATCTCTGACCTTTCCTGTGTCCCTCCTGCGCTGTATCTATATACACTGTATACTTTACCTCGGGAAGAGATTCTTATTTAAGAGAGCTTAAACTGTTCAAATTTGTAATGTACTGGGGATTTTGGAATATCTAGAGGGCTTAGTGGATAAAGAACTGACCTTTCATCTCTGAACCCGGTCCCCATCCAACCTAAGATAAGTGGAAGAGTTTTGTGTCAGCTGCCCATGTGATAAAGCTGGCTTTACCTTCTATCATTCACCACAAATTGGCATGACTGGCAGTTTTTTTCCTCTCCAGACAAGCGCACTGAATATGGAAAATGAATTGCTTCTGCCTCCAGAGAGGGTAGTCCTCCAGGTTAGGCTTTGAAGTTATAAATGGGAAGTGCTGGAAAACTCCTATTATTGCTGGTTGCCAGCTCCTCATCAAATGTATGGATAAACAGCGGGTCACAGTTTTAAATCAGCGACAGAAGATGATTTACAAATACAATCTGTAACCGCTTCTGTGACTTCTCCTCGCCCAAAGGGAGCCTGTGCAGCCCAGCCCAAAGTCCATACGAAGCCCCACGCTCGCTCCTATAGGTAGTAAATCTCAACACATATCACAGGAGAATATGTTTATGTATTTTCCCCCAGGGGAACAAAACAAAACAAAACAAAACAAAACCCAACCAAAAAGCCACCTCCCCACCATCCTCTCCAGACTTCCAAGGAACTACAACTCCCTTATTTCCCTCTCCATAAGCCTCCACTTCACAGCAGCTAGTGGGAGGCTGGGGCAGGGGGGGGGGGGGAAGCCTAGACAAGATGCTTCCAAGCAAGTGGCTCAGAGGGCCCGGGCTCCTCAAAGCCAGGGAGCTGCTCTCTTCTCTGCGGGGAGCGCTCGCCTACCGGCGCGACATCAGACCCGCTAATCAAAGACAGGGCCCTCGCACCAAACCGCGGCGCTGGGGCTTGGCCTGCTGCTGCACACGGGGCTCTTCCGCGGGGAAGGTTGTTTTGCAAAGACCTTTAGGAGTTGTTTTCATTAGAATTATGCGCCGAGCCCTTGTGACAAACTTTAAAGAGAAACCAACAACCTGAAATGCGAATTCGGTTCATTTTGTTACTGAAACCGGGAACCTGCAATCAGTTAACGTACACCCAGTAATTAACTGCATTTTTTCTGTCTAGTGAATGTATTAATTATCTGCAATATAACATAATGCTCCCTCTCTCTCGCAGCCCTTGGAACCAAGTTTGTTTCATCCGATACTTTTTATGACTCTTTAGTCAAACCCTTTTATTTTTTTTTCTTTTTAAATAGCAATGGAAAACTGCTCAGCAACTATTTCTGGAGAGGAGGTATTTTTGTAAACAAGGGCTTTTATAAACAAGAAGCCCCACCTCAGAGGCATCCATTGATTAATTTTATCTGCCTGATTTATCTGTATGTAGATGGAATTTTTCAGCCATGCCATCAGCTGCAATACGAAACCCTGCCCACCTCTTCCATGTCTCACGGCTCCCATCTCATGGTAAAAAGGAATAAAAAAAGCCAAGAGGATAAATTTCCTTTAAAGATAATGACACCTTTGGAATCTTAATAGGGCAAAACTTTCAAAAGGCAAAATTATTTCTTAGCTGAAGTAGCAAAGAGGCGGATTGGCTTAGTCCATTTTGCACCTTTGTGCTGGAGAACGACTGGGTTTAAATTACGGCGGCTTTGGTCTTTGCTTTTCAATCCCTTAATCCTTAAGGAGCAGAGCTCTCAGCTCAAGACAACTTCACATAGAACACAAGAAAAGATTCTGTGACCCTACCTCCAGTACGATGATAATTTTTTTTTCAGCTGTAATCTTTCCCTTGCATCCCATAGCAAAAAAAAAAAAAAAAAAAAAAAAAAGAAAAAGATAAAGAAAAAGAAGTAAAAGAAACACTGAATTTTGAGGCAAAGCAGTGTCAAGTAATTAACGCATGCTGAAGGAAGGGCTCCTTCCCTCCACGGTTTAATGCGGGCGCATGAAAAGCGATAACTGCTTTCATGTGAGCCACTCACAGATATCCCTACCTGTGGTTTTCATGACTGTTTTGCTGAGATCCCCTCACATTGGAGAGCCTTTGCGATACGCCCGAGCTCAGGTGGAAAAGAGAAGCTGGCCTGGGAGGTTTGACATCTGGTAGTGAAGGCTGTTGCTTAAACAAGTGACGTCAAATCTACACAGGTTGAATTAGGGCAACTCCGTTCTGATCCGAGTCGCCAACACGTGGCAATTACTTCCAGGTGGTTTGGGGAGAGAGTCTTTTCTTTATCTATAATTAATATTTTGCTAATAGGGCTGAAGTGAATTGTCAGGGGCCCTCTCTCCTCGTCTTGATTTCACAACAACAAAAACCCCCAACAACAAAGGCAAGCATGACAGTAATCACTGGGCAATGCTGAAGCTTTAAAGCATGATGCTGTTGTGTGCTGCAGCTGTGATTTAACGTAGAGTCTGCAGGTTGCTGTGTGCATTGCATTGCTGTGTCTTGCTGCATCCATCCATCCATCCATCCATCCATCCATCCATCCATCCATCCATCCATCCATCCATCCCTGCTTGGAAATTAAACACCAAGTGACCAGACAATACAATTCCAGCACGAAAACCTTGTTTAAATTTCTCTTTGCCTTTTTGGACCTGTTGGTATTTCTGAACTTAGGGAGGGTTGCAGCTGAGCGTTCTACTAACTGCACAAAAAATCAGGGTACGAATAAGGACTCGGTGCTAACACAAACCATCCAGACTAACCTCAGAGGGCCATAAACCATTGTGGTTGGCAAGAACACACCCTAGAAAATGTTGTAAAATAAAATAAATAAATAAATAAAAATTTAACAAACAAACAAAAATAAACCAAAACAAACCAAAATAAAGTGAAATAAAATAAATAATGAAAACAAAACAAACAAAAATAAACCAAACCAAAATAAACCAAACCAAAATAAAATAAAATAAAATAAAATAAAATAAAATAAAATAAAATAAAATAAAATAAAATAAACTATAATACAATAAAAAACAAAGTTTTGAGAACCCCAGGGACAGACCTCTCTGGAGAAACCAATGTGACAATGAGAATTTTTGGCGCCTGTTTCCTCTGAATTACAGCGGGTGTCAGATGACATCAGATTCATCATTTTAGGTGAAGGTTTACTTTTTTTATCTTTTTGTAAGTTTCTGCCAAGAGGTGCTGATGTCTGGGGTGCCCCCAGGACTCAGCTCCCAGCCTTCTGTGTTTCAGCTGGCCAAAGGACCGCGTGGCAGAATGCACAATGTATGCAGCAACACAGAGGTAAAATTCTTCTTATTTTTTTTGATCTTCAAACATTCTTTGACCTTAATCAGTGTCTTCCAACACACTTAATGTGACATAGCCCTGAAACAAAAACACCCAGCTCTCGGGTCCAGCTCTGGAATGAAAAAGCTGTGATTATTAGTCCTCTGTGTGATCTTTTCAGATTGCACTGATGAGATGAAGTTTAATCTCGTTTCTCTCCTTTCCAGGACCACAAACCACAGGCAGTTTAAGGCAGCCTGGAAATCTCTTACATCTGGAAGAGCAATAATTCATGGGATTTCTCTTGACAGCCGTGACAGGCAGCAGGGCAGCCAGAAACAACTGTCTCTTATGTTGTGCTATTTGCAAAAAGTCAGAAGAGGAGGAGCAGGCACAGGACCACATCCTTCTTTAGCATATGTTAGAGGAGGAAACTCTTTTATTTTCTGCCAGATGCTCCATGAATAGGTCCTAAATATTACATAGACAGTAGCTATCACTTCCAAACAAAATTCCTTGGTGTCTGCTAAGCTGCAAAGCATATGAAGGCCTATTGTCTGGCAAGGGGTCATGGTTAAATTTGCACAGATTTTTTTTCTTTTTTTTTTTTTTTAATAGATATTTCAGATTGTGGGTTTTGATTTATGGGCGCTTGCACACCCTGCTGTGCATGAATATGATACCATCTTCTGTGCAGGATTATTTCATGAAATGTATATGGGATTTAGCCACACTAACTTTTTACCGGGCAGCTCAGAATGGCCGGCAAAGTACTAGAATTTACTGCAGCACAGCTTGTGCTGTCAGGCTCAGGACTGGTGTTTATGATTTCTGCAGAAGTAGAAATAAACAACTTCTCCTTAATGGCTGTCTTTATGTGGAGGCAGCAGTAGCTCTATCTGGTCTCACAACAGTAGTTGATGCAGTGGTCTGTCCCGCTCCGGGTGGAACCAATGCCTGGAAATTTGCATTTCTGCTCTTTTTTTTTTTTTTTAACCCCTTTCTGTTTTTCTTTTTTTTTCTTTTCCCTCTGAGTTTTCAGTAGAAGCAACCAGGAATGAATAAATCAACTGCAAATGTCTGAATGAGTCGCATTCCATTCTGCTGGAGCTATAAATACATCTGGTTGAACCGGCCAGGTTTTGGGGGTAAGAGCAAACCCATCAGATTTAATCTTCGTTTGTCTTAGAGTCTCTCCCCACGCTGTAAATACTCTGACATCAAGTGAGACCTACTTAAATTCCTTGCCTTAACGAAGGAGGCCTGCTCCTGAGTGGCTGTGGTCAAGTAGCTTAATCAACATTTTTCTAAGCATTTCCATAGGCATTTAAGTAAACACTGAAGCTGGCTGGGTTACACCCGCCAGC